>NW_028145706.1:357500-575000 GCF_977016875.1 Pavona decussata
TTTAGCTCTCACGGGTATATCTTTGACTGACCGCCCTCTCAGTGTAACATATGAGGGGAAGGTCTTTGTAGATTTCTTTCAGCCATATCCATGGTTGTTGCTCTAGTAAATGCCAGGCTTTTCTGAGGATTTGTTTTAAGTTTAAGTTTTCGGGACAACCTCTCCCCTGTAGGTGTGATTTAGGATTTTGAATTTACTCTTCAAATATGTTTTTAGAAGAGTTTGTTCTGAGAAGTCTCAGTGCTTCGCCTTTGATGAAGCCTTTTTTGACCCCTGGGGTGGCACGAAGAGAAGTGCGTATATTGAAATGTTTCAGTAGGTTTGAAGTGTGACGCACATCAAGAACTGAATTGCTTCTGAATCTTTCACCTTTATAAATGTTTGTATCCAGAAATGTTTCTGTTTCTGAAATTTCAGCCGTAAATTTAATTGTGGGGTGGTTTCGTTTGCTTGATTGCTCAATGAACTGCATTATCTCCTCTCCTTAAAGTCCAGAGGGAAAATATGTCGTCTATATATCATTTCCAAATGAGCGGTTTTAAAATCTCTGTTTTTAAAATCTTCGCAAAGGCGACTGCCATTTTTGTACCCATGGCTGCACCATGGGTTTGTAGGCAGAGTTTTGCATAGAGCTGGAATGAATTTTCTTCTTTCTTTTGAATTGTCTTTAAACCAAATTTTGCGAAGCATTTCGCCAATAATCAGCCAATATGGATGGCGCGAAAATGACAACGTGCAGTTGATTAACTTCGCGAAGAACTTCAGTACCTGAGTCAACCACAGTCAAATCTCCCTGACTGACCCCGAGGTGGGGACATTGTAAAGAAGCAAAACACATCTTATCTACCACCCCCAGGGGACAGATCTCTGATCAAAAGTGCTTATATGCCCCTATTATCCCCCTATCTGTCCCGGGTCGGGGGGGGTGGGGGTTTTAATTGACTAGTGCATTAAGGAAATTGCTGCACAGATATGCCTTTACATTGTTTACAAAAGCGTTTTATCAGTGTTTACACAAGAATTTAGCCTTGTCGTGTGGCTTTTAATGTGCGACCGGAAAACGAACCCGAAAAAATTGGTCAGTGCCGATATTTTTGGGTCTTTCAGACCGACCAAAAAAAATAAAGATTCACTCTAGTGCGGTTTGTTTACACGACTTTGTCATCAAATCTGCTTACGTGCAACCATCGGCACTTTTCAAGTCTTCTTCGGTCTTTCCGGCAGTTCACAGCAGCTTCCTGATATCAGCCTTTAGTTAATGGTAAGCACTCAGTTCTGTAATCCTGTAATTTTATTCATTTTATCTTGGTTTCATTTCATTCAGATCATTTTAAGATATTTTGGACTTATTTTTATTAGATCATTTTAGGTCATTACTTGTTTTAGTAACTACGCCAAATGCATCGCATGCAGCTGCCAGTATGCATATTTCAGGTTAAAATCCCTGGAATCCAGTTGCAAAGAGCAGCATTTGATGGTACGTACTGTGGTAGAACCTCAAAAACAACTCTAACTTTGAAGGGATTAAATAAAAGAAAACGATCCAAATGATCACGGTTGATTTGATATGGAAAAAGACCTTGACTGTGTTGTTCTCAGCAATCCTCAGGTGCGACATTAAATGAAACAAACGACATCAAACAAACAAACAAACATCAAATGACATGAAACAAAAAGGAATTACACTGATATTAATTACCATATCTTTCTTCAGAAACAAAGTTTAGGAGTCAAATTCAAGGAAAGGAAAGTGCATGGCTTTTTTAATGATCTGGTAAGGGCAGTGTGTACTGTCATTTTGTAACATTTTCAGATTTAAGTGCTTTTAGTGAATTGGTATTAAAAAGCCAGATTGTCCCCGAGATTGTTGATGCATTGTAATATGTATCAAATACTGTATACATGTAGATATCTTTAAAATCTTGTGCCTAGCCTTTTGAAGCTGACTGAAGGCGAAATGTTCAAGAGAAATACTGAATGAGAGAGGCAGAAACTCTATCAAGCCCAACCATCAAACCCACCATCTTTACAGTGCCATGTATGTTGACAATGTTTGTTTTAATTGGTTTTTGATAGGATCTTGTTTCTGATAGTGCCAGTGTGGGTATGAAAGTGAAGGTTCTCAGTCTGAGATAAATTATTATTCTGCAAGTTCCACTTATCCTGCTCTTCTAAGCTGTTCCATCCCTGGAAAAGGTGCGTGCTCAATAGGTATGGATTATAAAGGCATGCTTAAATTAGAATTCAAGTGCACTTTTAAAAATGTGCATGCCAGTTTTAATATCATATATCCACCACTTAAAAGGTTCAATTATGTCTCTGGTTTTTGTGACATCACATGGTAGGGAAATGAGCACATCAGCACATCTAAAATGTTTTTCTTTGGTGTGGGGTCCTGAGTCTCCGAATTAGACATGCATGCAGAGCACAGTTTTATTTTACCCCCAGTCTCCCAGCAGTAGTTATATAATATAATAAAAAAATATTTAATATGTTGTTTGGAGGTGACAGTCCTCTTGATCTAGCTGATTTTACATGTCTGGAATTAGACAATGTTACTTCTAACTACTGGACCTACACTGTAAGTTGTCAATATATGAAGAATTCCTGTGGGATGGTTTTTAAATGCATGCCAAGTGATGTCAAGTGGAAGTTATTATAATGTTAATAAGGTTTGAAGAATAAAGAGTGTAAGTTATGGCAGTGGATTGCTCACTTACATTGCTAATGGCTAATGGTGGAATGTGTTGAATAAGTTATGTCACCTAGCTTGTAAGCCTAATCGTTATTAAAAATTTATTGGGTCTCTAGTAAGGTTTCTTTTTTTCTTCTTTTGTAATTGGTCAAGAACATAACAAGATATGCTCTAGTGTTATTTTCTTGTTTATTCATGAGATGCATATAAGCATGAGTTGTTTTTCTGCAATTCCCCACCCAGTAGGGGGATTTATAGAGTAAGTTAATTTCCGGCGTGATTCTCTATCTCTTTTTAGAGCCTCAACTGCTTGCCAAAAAGAAAGTTTGTTCCAAGGATCCAAATAACAGTATTCATGTTGAGGATGTGATTCCATATCAAGACTGTGGAGTTCAGAGCTCTTAGAGTAAGTTGTCCTAAAAATTATGTATGTGAGCAACATGACTTTGCCAATACAGAACTACACAAAGCACTGTTTGTGATCACTCCTAAAAGTGACCATCATTGTGAAATCTGTGACATATTATAAGCCCTGTGTTAAAAAGATCCTTTAAGTGACATCTACCCTAAGCGATGGCACCACTTTTTTGAATAACCAACTGGCCCTTTTCTCCTAAGCGACCAGCGCAGCCTTCAGAAAACAAGCATTAGCCAATAATGATACTTAAGGTTACAATTGGTAGCTTTCACCGAAGCGTCAGCTCTCTCTTTATGAACCATGTAGAAGTTCATTCAAGGCGGCCGGTATATGATTTTACAGAAAATTTGCATTTGCAGCTTCCAAAATTTATCAAATCGGTATTGCAGCTGCTTGACAAAAATCACTAAGAATTGCTGCTTGGTGGTAGGACAAATCCAGAAAACAAAACCTTCTGTGTATTTCTGTCTGCTAAACAAGCTACATGTATTACAGTTGCTTCTAGTTCGCGTTTCAAAATGAAGTTGCTACATGATTAGCAATCGGTGTAATTTTGTTCTGCTGAAGCTTATGCCAATTTGGTATTCTACAACACCAACTATTAAACATTTCCAGTTGTTTAACTTTAGACATACCATTACAGTGTAATTGTAACAGCAGGTTTAATAAACATGTCAAAGACTGGTTTTGGTTTTAAAATATCCATAGAAAACCACTGTGGTGTCCTCAAAATCATGAAAATTGATCAGATTATCGAAGTGTTAACAACATTTGAAATAATTTATCTTTAAATCAAAGTCTCCTGTGAGCCAACTCGTGAATGCAGATGACGCATCAGTATTTTAATTGAAATTAAGATGGCTACATACACTACCTTGAAAGCTAAAAGAAGTCATATCTTTGCCTGATCATGTAACGAGAAATAACCATATGTGTACTATAAAAATGATTCTAAACTTATTCCCTACATATTGTATAAGGTTATTCTGATACACCTTGGAACAAATTTTCGGGTGTTTTTTATTCAAAGTTCATGCAGACACTTCACTCATTCAATTTAAGACACCGCACTTTGTGGAAAAACGGGAAAACTTATAACTTTGCTCATATTAAATGAAAAATCTCCATTCTTGCACTAAAATAATTGTCAAATTTTTATCTACAGATTGAATAAGATTATTTTGATGCGCTGTGAAACAAATTTTCACTTCTCTTTTTATTCAAAGTTCATGCCGACACTTCACTGATTGAATTCAAGACACCGCACTTTCACTGCGCATGCTTGAAAGTCAACAGCCGAATCAGCCAACCAACCTAGTGAAAAACCCATCATTGCTATCACTCGTTCATTGTGCATGCTCGCATTTACGAGTTAAAAATGGGTATGGAAGTGGTTCATTTTGCCAGCTTGCTGTGATGTTGGAAGGGAGTGCCCATAGTTTTACGCAACACGGCACAAACTTCAATAATCAGCCTGGTCATAATTGCATTTCTGAAATTGAAACCTCCCAGCATAAAATTGGAAATACAAAAATCTGATCATGACAGATTTAAACTACAACATGCAGGTGTCATGACTGCTCACGTATCCTACCCCCTTAATGTTGTAGTTGGCAACAAGACTTTTTTCTCTAAACATACATTTTGTATTTTTTGCACAAGAATTTAAAATGGGTGTGGTTTTAAAAACAATGGAAGCAGTGCATTTTGCCAGCTTGCTGTGATATTAGAAGGGAGTGCCCATAGTTTTACGCAACACGGCACAAACTTCGGTAATCAGCCTGGTCATAATTGCATCTCTGAAATTGAAACCTCCCAGCATAAAATTGGAAATACAAAAATCTGATCATGACAGATTTAAACTACAACATGCAGGTGTCATGACTGCTCATGTATCCTACCCCTTTAATATTGGAGTGGGCAACATGACTAAATTTTTCTCTAAACTTACATTTTTGAATTTTTTTAAACCAGAATTTAACAATTTGGGCCCATTGGACAATGGGGCAGAAAAGTTACAAGTTGTTCAAAGCTTAGTTTTTTTGTACAAATGTTATCACCAGAGATCATTCACTTTTTTTTACTGTTAATCCTGGTTATGGATCTTCTGTTGTCTAAGTGTAGAGTCGTCCACTGTAAATAAACTTTTCTTAACAGGGGAACATATGTTGGAACATAAAGTCTGTTCATACAATGTATTTATATTAGACAATAATGTTAGTCTCCTGCAGTGGAACATTCACAATTAATTAAATTGTAATAGCAACTGGAACCACAATGACAGACAACTTCTTCCTACATATACTCCTGCACATCAAAAGCTCAACAGTATGACCATGAAAAAACTGTAATAATCAAGACTGAGTGTACTGAGACAGCGTATTGTTGCAATCTGATCCCCCATTGAATGAAACAGTACAATTTCAGTCAATTTCAGTCAATTCCAGTAGCTGTAATGAAAACTCACAGACAGATTTTTCAGTTCTTAAGATATTTAAATCTCATTGGGCTGAATTCTGTTACCACAACCTCGAATCTTTCAGCTTTTAGTGGTGAGTTGGCCCCAGGGTGTTATGGCACCCTGTAAACTAAACATGACCTACTCTGAGAAAACCTAACTTTGAAAATGAAAAATCTGCAATGAAACCCAATGGGAAGGGGAAAGAGATGGAGGTCAAAGAATAGCTGCCTCTGTCATGAGATAAGTAACAAGACCATCCCCAGGCATTGATATGTTATGTTTTTTTTAATACAGTTCCCTGAAAAAAGGGTGACGATCAGGTTATTGAACTGTGCAAAACATAAAAAGAAGTTGTATGGTTTAAGATAGTGCCACTTTCAGTTCTTCAGTTACTTCACCATTTCATTATGGATATTGGAACTGCAGGGATGTTCCTCAGCACTAAGCAATAATACCTGGATTCTAAAGCAATAACCTGTGAACAGGCTCCCAAGTGGGGTCTATGGCGAAGATGAAAATCGAGCTCTTCCTCGCCCCATACCGTGCTCCCCCCGCCCGGCTCGCCGATTTTTCTTTTCACCCTATACCCCACTTGGGAGCCTGTTCACAGGCTATAAAGCAAATGCTCCATGCTGATTTTGGTAGCAAGTCATAATTGCTTGTATTGTACCCATTAATAAGTGTTGTGGAACGCCGAATTCCAATTACCATAATGAAAGACAAAACTTCTGTGCTGTGATGATATTTAAATCTCATAGGTTTTTCCCTGCAAACAACCACTTCACATCTCTCAACTGCATGAACACCGCCAGCACAGTTTCCCAAACACTTCTTTAAGAGGTGATTACGGCTAATAAGAATACCACCTTGATTCATTTTGTTAAAAACAAAATACTGCCTTTTTCCTGTCCGTGATTCCAATGTCAGTACAGGCTGGTTTTCTCTCTTGACTGATGGCCAAAGTTGTTTAATAATGTTGGACTTAACAATTTTATGGTAAATCAAATTAAAAACTTCTCAGGAAATGTTCATAGTGAAATCTCCTCTCCATGGTGTCGCTAAAGTTGGTTTTGAGCGCAGTCTTCTAATTACCTTTTCGTGAAGCTTTTTCATTGTCCTTTTTGACCATTCCTTGGATGGGAATCAACTTTTGCAAGTCTGGATTTCGACCACTAAACGTTGTATTCTCTTCGATGACTCCTACTGCTGCTTCGAACTCAGCAAAAAAGCATGAAATATCCCTCAACTCCGTGCCGTTTTCTGTACAAGACATGTACTCCTCGCTTTTTTCTCCGAAAAACTGGCTTATTTGATCAGAAGGAGGATTTTCCAGAAAGAGCTTGGCCGCCATACTAGATTCTACCAAAGCCCCCCAAAATTCTCCCATGACAGGCTGCGCGCCTCTGATGATCCACATTGGATTACCTATGATGGTCTCAAAGGAAGGCAGTGTCTAGGAACTGGTCTCACCGGCCGCGCACACTGTAGGAAAGGGGATCCTATCTCATTGCTTTTTTTGTTCAGAAATAAAGTCTTTAGAAGTTCTCTCATAAACAAATTGGTGTTTCAACAAAATGTATTACAGTTTTCCTTTTTCCAAGAATCTTAAAACCTAATCTTTTTAAAGTTTAAAATATACTACAAATACGTGACTCTCAAAACCTCGCGAAGCTAGGGCTGGGCGGACAGTCGATTTGAAGTGAAGGAATGTGCTAAGGCAGCTATAAGAAAGTATAAATTGTCACTAATAGGCCTTTTGCAGTAGCTGGTCACATGATCAACTTTCCGATCAAAAACAGTTCTCCTTTGGAAAGTTTTGTTACAAGGTCTTAGGAACTGAGAGAGCATATTTAAAGTAGGTTAATTACCCGTAAATTTTTATCCATATATCTCAAAAGTAAGATTAGAAGGATTTGTACTGGAAAACTCGTCAATCTTTATAATTCTTCGGGTCATACTCAGCCTCATCCAGTGATAGGTAATTTATGATCATCATCATCATCATCATCATCATCATCATCATCATCATCATCATCATCATCATCATCATTATTATTATTGTCAGTAAGTATATCACTCTTTCCAATATTAGTTTATTCCATGGTCCCTATATTTGTAATGCATCTTCCTCCCCCCTTTGACCCAGCAGTCTATTATTAGAGACCTTTAGATTCTAGTACGAGTACGAGGACGACTACGAGTTTCTCCAATAAACAAAGAGCGCGCGCGCGTGAACCAGTGTCATTTTGGCGGGAAAACGTGATAGCTGTCGTCATTTTACTACGAGTTTTTGTAAGAATCTCGTAGTGGCGAAAACGAGTTCTCGAAACGTAGGTGATCTCGTCTTTTTGGAAACACGAAAGGGCTTAACTATCATCATTTAAACCAACTGCGTCAAGTTCGTCGTTCGTAAAGAGTGAAATGAAACTTTCTGTGATATATCTGTTCTAAGTACTTCGCTACAATCTTGAAGTCAAATCTCGTAGTCGTACTCGTACTTGTACTAGAATCTAAAGGTCTCTATTATTGTGCTCCTCATGTGTTCAAAATCAAGTGTCGATGTTTCCAATGCAAACTAAATGTAGCATTTTTTGTTATTTTGTTCAGATAATCAGATTTCTTGTGATTATGAGATGGGATGTGGCTGAAATAGAGTGAAAAATCATACAATTGTATAATATCATAACCTTGGTATCATCTTCAACCTTATTGGCCTTTCAAACAGACACAAAGAGACAATATAGGTTGGTTTCCATGCAAACATGTGCCCTTCAATTAAGAAAATCAATAGCTCAGCTATGGCAAATAATCCCATTAGTAGAAGTAGTTGTTTATTGGCACGTCCTCTTATAAGTTTGGCAAGTAGTATCCATAAGTAGTTGTGTAAGTATCATGTCCCCATAAGTTTGGCAAGTAGTCCCCATAAGTAGTTGTGTAAGTATCATGTCCCCATAAGTTTGGCAAGTAGTCCCCATAAGTAGTTGTGTAAGTATCATGTCCCCATAAGTTCGGCAAGTAGTCCCCATAAGTAAGTAAGTAAGTAAGTAAGTAAGTAAGTAAGTAAGTAAGTAAGTAAGTAAGTAAGTAAGTAAGTAAGTAAGTAAGTAAGTAAGAACGTTATTATAGTATTAAAGTCGCTAGGATACAATGTACACTAATTGGAGACACCTAACTACAATTACTTGTCTAATAGTTAATAAAATAATCTTATAATCAATGGCCATCGGATAAGCTGATCTATCATTAAATCCTTAATCGCCAGGCCTCCAGTATCGTGTATTAGTTTTCCCGCATAAACCTTAGATACCCTGAAATGATTATCATACTTAGCTTCCTGAGTAAATTTTGTTCCTCTATATAATTTACAGGCAAATAAGTAAATGTCATTTGCCATGACTGTTACCTGGAGAGCTGCAGAGGAGAAAACTCAGGATAACAATCAACAGCAGTAAGATGAAGATTACACTGATGTAAACAAAGTGCAGAATTGTCTTTTCTTCTCCACAAGAATACCCTAAAATGTGAATGACTGGACGTAAATAAATACACACACAGTGAGATACAACCCTCCTTTTCATGATTCGCAACGAAACAATCTTGACCGATTATTGTTTAGGATGTGTGGTGATTCGGGAGTTTTCTGGTAGGCTAGGGTTCAAAAAGTTACTTTGAAAGAGTGATTAATGACGAGAAATTTACTTGTTCCGCTATTGTTTCCATGATTTAGTATCACAGACATTTTACATGTGACTTTAGAAATTTGGGTTGAAGAAAAGAGGACGTGACATTCAGTCCCGTCAACGCCAGTTTCCACAACCTTGTGAGTTCCTCACAGCAAATAAAACTTATCGTGGACGAACTCAATATGACCTGGGATCACAGATCTCATTTTTTGACTATTTCGAAGAAACACACCATTCATTTTTACCAGCCGGAACACCTTCCCTTCTTTCAAATGCAAAGTCTGATTCAACAGGAACTCTTACCTTCAAGCGAGAATTCTTTTGGAAGGGCATCTCCCTCGAACACATAATTTCTGGCGTAAACCTTCACAATGTAGTTGTTATTTTTACTCAGACCTTCGATGAGCAATTCTCTGATAGCGGGGTCAGTAATGTTTTTGTCCTGTAAAATGACCACTCTGTATGCAGTGATAGGACTTCCTCCATCATCAGCTGGTGCAGTCCATTTTACATTCAATGAAGTGGCCTGAATGTCTGTACCTGCTGAGATGACGCTTGGTGAACTGGGCGCCTCTGGAGGAGAAAAGAGCACTGCTGTATGATAGATAGATAGATAGGTAGATAGATAGCAGTTTATTGTGAAAATACGCTTAGCGTTTGTGAGACCAGCAAGCTAGGCTCACCAGCTTGCAGATGTCACTTGCAGATCACTTGCAGATATGAACAGAAAGCGTTAAATTGTTGGAAGAAAATGAGAGTTTGGCTAAACAATAATGGCTATTTCCAGAGGCGTGTCTCTTGTTGTTTTGTTGAGCAAAGACAAATATAGGTATAATTAATATTTTTCATTTTGACTGGCGAGCCAAGACCACTACAAAGCCTAGAGCCATAAAAAAGTGGTCCTAGTGTCCAGATTTAAATTCATGCTTATTAGGTAGCTCATCGGTCCTCTGCCTATATTGTGTTCATGAAAGCAAGCACAAAATCAATGCTCTTCTTACTTATCTGTTGTAATTGTATCGTTCGCTTTGCATTATGGCCAAGGTCGTTATCAGCCTTGCAAGTGTAAATTCCAAAATCTTGGTCATCAGTCGTATCCACACGGATTGTGTCTTCCTTGGATATGACGGAGTTGAGCACACTTCCATCGGGTTTGATCCAAGTGATGGTTGGTGTGGGAATTCCATCTGACACACACTTTAATGTCACTGTCTGGCCAATCCACGACTCACTTTTGGATGACGTAATATTTTCTATAGTAGCTGGATCTGAGAACGCATTGCATACAAAAGCCATCGTTAGTTTGGCATTGGGTTCCACTGAAAAAAGCATACGCCCACACTCACGCGCACATCAAGAAGAAAGACCATTTCGATGTTACTTCAGGACGCCATTAGAGGAAAAACGTTTATCACTCCCCCCCTCCCCCTACCTTACCATCACCACCACCAGCAGCTCACGCAGGAACGTAGCAACGCAGGGTCTACCTAAGTTGGCAGAATATTTTACAATAAATGACTCTTGAGAGTTTTCTGATACAGACGAGATAAAAATACACTCAAACCTGGGTAACCAGCGTACAAATGACTGTCAACGATAAATGGGCCAAGCTTTTCGTCGGCAATTTCATCCTTCAAGGGCTTTAACGGCTCTACTGATGATCTATCGAATACCAACTCTACAGCCGCGATGACACTATCAGAACTAGAAACGAAAATAGACGAAAATGGAAATCAACTTTAAGACGAACCTTGTATAGATATTCTTAGTCCGATGATGGTATGGTTCGTACCGAATAATAATAATTTGTTTCCAACTTAGTTTTTGGCCTTTTGTCGGAGTATATTTCGTTCGATATGTGTTGAAATTATCAACAAGTACTGGGTTTTAGCAGTATGTAACAGTGTGACTTGTGAAAAACGCGTAAAATGTTTTTTTTTATCGCAAAGTAGAAACTATGTGCTAAAACTGATGGAAAAGAAAAGAAACGAAATGCTTATGATAGAAATATTTCTTGTTGGATTGAGAAGGCATTAAAAACCTAAGAAAAGGTGTGCTTCGTGTTTTGTCAGGGTCTCCAAACACCCAAAAACAACGAAAGCACTCGAACCACGACCTCCTACTTTTATATTTGTTTTTCCGCGTTTGGATACGCTGTAGAAACACTCGCACTTAAAGTAATTATTTGTCTAGTTTTTTTTATGTGTCTATGTTTGTCTTGTACTTTTTCAGGGCTCCATTTAAACTAGCTCTGCTAAATTGGATGCCCCTGAATAAATATTGAATTAAATAAAAAATAAAAATAAAAATAAAGTATAACAGCAATAAATTACTAGCAACATTATAGAGCACTTACCCAATATTGAATTTTTTAACAGTTAGACTGTAAAGCAATTTCTCAGGATTCGTGGAGTAAACAGCCGAGATCTCAAAAAAAAAAACAATAACAATCAGCGTAAGAAAAATGGTACTTTTTTGCATTAGATTAAAACAGAAAAACATTTAACAACTGGTATACTCCTTCAGATTAATCACCTGTTTTGACAGCTATGTTTTTTTTATTTTGAGTATTTTAAAACCTTTTTCAGGATAATTTACGGATATCGTCGTTACGTCCAGCTTTTTATGCCATTTTATCTGTCCTTTATTGATTTGACTGTTGTTGAGTCAATCCGGAACGGTTTTCTGAGGTTTTGAATACCTAGATGGCGGCAGTACGATATCAAAGACGTAATTCGCATGCCATATAACAGTATCACCCCATTATGTGGACGTCAAAATAAATAGATTTCTTTATACAACATACCCTCTAGGCTTCGTTGCAATAGCTTGAATGCCCCTTAAGTTACGAGCGCACAATGTGTCCCTTCCTCTTGCTCCTACCCTTCCACCTCAGGCTCATCAGGTAATTCTTATATTAACATAAGAATTCTTGACTTTTGGGAAGGTAATAGGGAATTTTTTAAGGCCGTTATTAGGAAAACGTTATTGATCACTGATCAGAACATTTCCAATGATTGCTGAACATTGCCAAGGCAGATTGCAACAACTTGATGAAATGGTTTGCAATTGGTCAGAATAACCGGATTCACGTCCTATTCAATAACCTATCGTTTTCATAGACCGGAAAACTTCTCCACCCTTATAATTTATCAAGAAGTGTATATCAAGGCATAAACGTTATAGCTTACTGCTGAAAGAAAGTTGTATTCCTCCGCCTTCAAATGATTAGAATCTCTCCTGGAAAATGTTTTCTTCCATGTTTCGCTTTTTATGGTCATGGTAATTACTCCAGATTTGCAGTGTTTCGGCGCGCCTATTAAACACACAACAGAAAAACAAATTCTACACTGTTTCGGAAGAGAGGAGATGATGTTGCACTGAGAAATTTTAATTTTAACGCAGCACAGCGCACAGAACTTTTAATGTAATATTATGCAATTGTTCGGGCAACGCGAAACAAACGTTTATGAGGACAGATAACATGTCTCAACAAATTGCTTCCTTAATAGTTATTCCCGCTCTGTTACACGATAACAAGTTTTAAAGCGACATCATTCCAATTAACCAAACCTCAAAAGCGGAAGAATGAGACAGTCAAATCTTATAATCGACGCATACTTACATGATAAACCGACAATGCTGACTCGAGTAGCATCCCTGCCATACCCGTTGCTAGCCGTGCATCTGTATGATCCAACATCCTTCCTCTGCATGTTAACTATACGTAACTCATAGCCAGAAACATTGAACTGTTTTTGTGGGACACCATCTTTGGTCCAGATGAAAGTCGGTTTTGGGTCACCATGACCTTTGCACTTCAAGCTCAAAGTTTTTCCAATGTCCATGATTGTCATTCGAGGCGGATTGACAACGATTTTGGGAGGTACTGAAATCATGAATGGCAAACCTTTACATTTCTTGCTTCAAGTCCTAAAACTTAAAAAATGGCCCGGCTGAAGTGTAATATTCCGATAAGCAATTCTTTTTGGTAGCGCTGTGTACGATACCACACAAAAAGTGGATCTCAGTTTTGACGTTTTGTATGTAATTTGTACGTATATCACTTGAGACAAAAAGGCATCGAGCAGTACTTTTTGTCTGGTGCGGTTTATAATACCCTTCAAGGTGTTTCTCACTCGCAAACTTGTATACTTAGATGAAACCAAAAGATTACAGAACTATTCAAAGAAAGAGGTTGAACAATTATGCGATTTTCTTTAATTTTTTTAGTTTTTTGTCTTTCGTTTGACAAATTGGTACAGGCGATCCCTTAAAAAAAAAAAAAGTAAGAACCCAAATTGGTTTTTACCTCACATGTGTTAAATATAGATCATTTCTAAAAAGTACTTGTTGTTAGTTTTGAAACGTCTAATTTATATCAGTTTCCCTTAAAACTTCCTACTATTTGTTATCAGTTATTATTCAAGCCAAGTACGTGATTTCAAAGTAAAGGCTTTCGTAAAATCGTGATTTTCACACGTATGTAATAGTTCTAGAATTTTGCCGCTAGGAAGTTGTCTTTATTGTGGGCGCCACGTTTCTCACAACGCCCTAGTTTTTTCACGTAGCGTTAGCAATAAAGGACGACGCGCAACTCATTTTAGTCAGAGATTGTTAGTGAAGTTACATCGCTACCGTGCTACGATCAGAGGATCCAAGTTACCGCTATTTCAAGTGTATTTCGCTGTCTCTCTGCTACCTTTTGGTGCCAGTCGTCAACCAAAGTACGTAAGTTTTTATTGTTGTAGTTATTGCTAAGTCGCGAATTTTTAGTCTTTTCTTTATCGCGATAAGGTTTCATTTAGTTTATCTAGTTTTGTTGAAATCCCTTTCACTAGGTCTATTATTGTTGAGGCTTATTGTCAAATACTTTATTAGTCTTATTGTCATATGATTACCAAATCGTTATCCTTTCATGCTATATTTAGCTATTTTGCAAGATACCCGTTGATATTTTCGTTTTTCACGACAAGAGTTGTTATCGTTTCAGTTTTATTAGTTTCAAGTATCAATTGTCATGTCTATTTGTTTCACGCTATGATCTTGTTAGGTTTGTAATGATTGTTTTATTCTGTTAGATTTGTATTTTCTAACTTATCAGTAAGTAGGACGTATTCTTAACTATCGCTTTTCAGTTCGAACCTACTTGTACGACGACTACTTCTATTTGTATCTGCTACTGCTACTTCGCTACCTGTTGTGAACTTGATCTATGGACATGATCTGTCATTAAATCAGTTTGAATCTACCGAGTGGAGTTCGAATCACTTATCATCTCGCACCGCGCTACACTGTAATTGTTTAAGATTTGAGTAGCAAGCAACCTCTAGAATCTTTACAATTACACTTGTATTTAGTAATGGGTAACGGCACGCCCAGTCGGCTACTTATTTTACCTTTGACATCAAGCCATCATCATTTTACAACAGAAAGCATTATACTAAGTGCTTTTTCAATGTACCACAAAGCTACATTTTCCGCTGCGAGACACAACAACACATACAAATGACCGAATTACATTATTACACCTTTCTTTTTTATATTAGTGCACGTAATGACATGCTATGTTCCCCTGTTGTAACTTCTTTTCTGTATAAAATACTACAATGAAAGAACATTAGTACTAGTTAATTAAAAGCAGCCAACTAAACCTGTTTATACCTGTAACCTCGAGCCGTATGTTGTAGGCCCATTTCCCTTCACTCAATATCTCGCACTGAAAAGTAGTATTTTCTCTTTCTGTCACAGTTTTTATTGTCAAAGTGGCAAATTCATCGGTGCTGTTGATGCTGAACCGGTCTCTGTAGTTATTCCGGTCGTATATTTCGACGTCTTCGTTGAACAGTACATCGCCGATAATATTTGGCTGTTTGACACCATAATAAATACGGAACACGGTAACCCGGATGCTTTGTCCATCCAACAAATTGTAATTCCATCTCAAATGAACATTTTTACTTCCATTAAGTACTCTCATGACAGCGGTTTGAATGTTATTTGTATCCGTTTGGTTCCAAGCGGGAGGAGGGCCAGTCTACATAAATATGGCATCTGTAAGAAAATGTTTATTTGTTAGCTATCAAGTAATCTCACTTAACAGTCCTCTGATTTCCATTAGCAGATTGTCTGTGTCATGAGGAGCGTCTGGCAAATATGGGGGGTCTGAGAGAATCTGGTGGCTTTGGCTTGGGATTTTAGGTGATTCTTTTTTATTTAATGGAACAGGGTACACGTGTATAAATTGTTTTCTAAAAAGCATCAATCCAACAACCATATTTTTACAGCAGTCATTGAAAGCGTGACCACTTTTTTGATCTGAACTGAGAAAAAAAAGAAATAAGGAACAAAACTGGCAGTTTAAGGTGTTTCATTTTTACACGTATAATGGCTGTCATGTGTGCTGGCTTGCCTGAGCTCGGTTTACTGGGCAAAAAAAATCTAGACTACCAGGATTGGACAAAGCACAGGCTCAGGCTTTTTTTTCAAAATAATTATGCAGTTTCAATTATCAGTGATAGGTACATAATCTAGTCCAATAAAGGTGAAGGCACAGAAAACGAAACACTAGGGTATGATGCATTAAAGGAAAGTGGCTGGCCTTGGGAAGGAGACGGATGAACAAAAGCAGGTCTTAATCAGCAGCTGAAACGAGACGAGTGACTACTGTATGATCATATTGATCACATGACTGATGCAAGCACCTAAAGGGGGGGGGGGGGGGGTTACCTTATCTAAAGTACTTCATCCCCAAGACTCAGGAACACTGGGACCAATTGATTGCTAAAAAGAGCGGGAAAGGCATTAAAGTCTTTTTGCCGGGAAATATTTTATTTTTCTTCTCACTGTATTGCATGATGTGCACGAAAACCGGAAGTTACTCATTACTTGGAGCAGGACAGAAAATCGTTTTCGTTGCGTAAAACCGTGCTGTTATTATTGATCGATTAACGTCTTCGAAAAAGTTTTAGTGTGGATATTCTTAGCATGAACTGCAGAATTATGAGGCCTTTTTCTTTTCTTTTTCCGATACCGATATTTTTAATCACCTTTCTGTATTTGTTGTTTGTTTTTCTACTAATAAAGTATTATTATTATTATTATTATCATTATTATTATTATTATTATTATTATTATTATTTTTTACTCCCCAACCTTGTCAAAACAGCAAGGGCTAAAAAGCAAAATGCATGTATTTATTGAATAATGGTATGCTTTACTAGTGGTTTTATTGCCGTCCGTACAAAGGCTACAGATTTGGTGGACCGCCAAAAAATATACAGCTATTGGAGTACGCAGAGAGCAAATACCACTTTCAGATATTGTATCTTCTCACGGCGCTCTTTTTGACACAGCTGATGCCGTTTACGGGGGCGAATACTTTATACTAGCGCGGTCAATGATTTCAGCTTCTCATCCCACAGGCAGCCCAAGCTCGCGTCACTAGAGAGCGTGTAATAATTAATTCAGTAGTGGGCATGATGACCTTTGAGTGCAAGCAGCCATTGAGAATTTTTGTAAACGCATTATAAGACTTTGTATGGGAAATAAAATACTGTCGATTATGAAAGTTAAAAAACGCTAAATTTAAGTTTCATTCAATAAAACGAATAAAACTGCCAAGTTCGCGGCGTCACTATACCGCTTCCACTCAAAGGTCATCGTCTCACTGGTTATTAATTATCACACGCTCTCTAGTGAACTTCACAAATAGCGACATGTCGGCACCGCTGAAAAGAAAACGTTTTACAAGCAATGAGCAAACTTTAGTCAGTGAAATGGTAACAAGGAAGTTGTGGCTAAAAATACCTGCTGACGAGACGAAAGACTTCTTATTATACTCTTATGATAGACTGATCACTAAGCACATGGAAATAGGATTTAACGCTGGTCGGTTGCGCGATTTCACGAAGCGTGATCTACCGAGTGCAAACATTTGGAGAAAGACGTATGTTAGTGGCCTACACATCGGCGGCCGACAGGGACGGACACGTCGTACGGTATTTATGCACCGCCCATCTCCACCCAGGGCAAACCCCGGTGCATTTGACTTTTTTGAAATGTTTTGGTCAAATTCCCGCTATTTTGCCAGTTTAGACGGTCAAATGCCCCACCCGGTAGAGCTTCAAAGAGGGTCAAATCCCCCACCCTCAATGCTATATGTAAACAAAGACGATCGCCAAAAGAAAGAGAAGCTTTATTTATTATATGAATATTTATAATATGCGAGATCACTCCGGCCATGCAGCATTCAGTCACGCCATCAGTGCACTCATGAAATAAACGAATATAAACAGAATCGCTTACCTTTGGAAACAAGTTCTGCAAAATTTTCAGCCACTATGGATTTCTTGTTCAGCTAGTCTTCGCTCCACACTTTAAACGAAAGCATATTCCACGATATAACTATATAAAACGACAACAACAGAAAAACCCACCTGGAATCGACCAGAGCAACGACCCGTGAACACAGCTCGCGTGCTGAATCAAAGAATTGCGAAATCCTTTTGTTTCCGACCGCTAACAGACGTTTCAGGTCACGAAAGTTAAATATCCCACCGGGCGAGCCTCATTTTGGGTCAAATTCCCCACTGTACGGAGCTTAACGCGAGTCAAATGCCCGGGGATTGCCCAGGGGATGGGCGGTGTTTGAATTGACTGGTACATTATTGATTTCCCGCTGGCATAAAAGCGATTCTCGTGCGTTTGTGTGACCGAGAACTTAAATTTGCGATATTTTATGATCTAGAATATTTTGTTGTAAGCCTCGCGTTCATCTGAATGCGGCGAAACGTTACATGAAAATTGATTACAAGTTGACTAAATTCAATCACGCGCATTTCGCATTTAATTTCGTGGAAACACCGGTTGTTGTTTTAATCTCCGGAAAACGAAACCACAGTTTTCAAGGAAACAACGTATACTCTTAGCCCTATTTCAGCAAATTTAAATTGCGGTTTGGTATTTTAAGATACCGTACATCCTTCAGGAAGGAATTATAATCGAAACAGGAAAATGTTGCCCTTTCGTTTTACCAATTGGAGGTGCGCAAGTTTTGATGGCCATTTTTTTTGTCGCCAATGTGTTCTATTTATTTAACACTAGCTATTTAGAAATTCAGCGTTCCATTTTGGCTGCTTTCGTTTTTTCCTTGCAACTTTCAAAGCATTTTAACTCGGAATATGTGGGAATCAAACAATGGGCAGGTATGAAATGAAACTAAGTGAACGAAAGGCGAAACAAAGTAGAAAAGTCTTGGGAAACAATTCCGGAAAAAATATTTACAGAAAAGTGAATAACTACTCGCTTCCATCGTAGCGGCCAGGGCAGGCCAACTCAAAGCGGGAAGGTGTTAAAAGTTTAAAGTTTTATA
Source organism: Pavona decussata (assembly GCF_977016875.1). Classification (NCBI taxonomy): domain Eukaryota; kingdom Metazoa; phylum Cnidaria; class Anthozoa; order Scleractinia; family Agariciidae; genus Pavona; species Pavona decussata. The sequence continues at coordinate 376,131 of NW_028145706.1, forward strand.
TGCAATGCAGTTCTTATAAATTATGACAAATATTTGGAGAAAGATAAACTTTGTATACGAATTATATTCTCGGATAACAAGCTGGTCATCATGTTTTCAATTTGAGGAACACGTTGCTTCTAAAAGTTAAAGTTGTTGTTCAAAGCTGCCCATAGATAAAGATGAGGCCGTTAACATCCTAGAACTTTTGTACTGATTTATGTTTCTCCATAAGGTCAATTTTCTCTAGATCGGTTTTCATTTGACTGTAGTAAAACCAAAACAAAAGTAGTTACGCTGGTCGATCACAACAGACGCAAATAGTTCAATGTAAATAAATAAATAAATAAATAAATAAATAAATAAATAAATAAATAAATAAATAAATAAATAAATAAATAAATGTAGCAGGCGCCAGGCGTGGGAAAATACGTTCGATAAAGACGCGATTGGTTTGCAGTTTGCCTCCCTCTGGCGAACAAAATGCCGCGAGTTTTGCTTACCAATCACAAAGCGCAGTAAAATAAAACCACAGCAAATTCGATACTACTTTGGACGCTCAATTGAATACCACTCAGGTAATGTAGGAAGTAAGACAAATGAGATTATGGGCATTCAAGGAGTGTAAATTTGGTCATAACACTGATTCAGATTGATCCTTGTACAACGGTCTTGAATTTAAAAAGCAGAATTTCCAGCAAAACGATTTACCCCAAACACGTTCAAAGTCGAATTACGATAAAAATTTTTTACTTTGCGCCATGTTTGCTCTGATTACCCATAATTTTTTTTTATCAAGCGCAAAGTGTTCTGCTATGATTGAGCAAAGTAAGAGCCTCTTTAGCGTCTCAAATTAAAAGACGTTGGTCTCACAATTGAACTGTCTGTTTCGAATCATTTGGGATAAAACTCTTGAACACGGCATGCCTGCCTCTTCCACTTTCAAGGCTTGCAAGCAAGCTCTCCAATTAGGTCCAATTAGGGTGTCAAGCGAAACAAATTTGGAGCGAAGCGAGCAATGAAAACCAGGGCAGGGGCTCCCACAATTCGCACCAATTCTTTTGGAACTCCCTTCGCTCGTCTCTCCCACTCTCGAGCCCTCAATTGAAGAGCTTGTTTTCAGGGAACTGCTTTCACTGATTATAAAGCTTTGAGTTTGTCGTTGCGTTGAGCAATTATTTCAATTTATGGAAGCTTGAGATGCTTTTGTTTGGAAGGTTTTTCATTAACTTTTTAGACAGGCTCTCTTTATAACTGTGCAAGTGTAGAAGGGTATCCACATAACATCACAGAAGTAGTAATATTTTTGAAGAGTTTGAATGCGTTACTAATTTTTACATCATTCTCCCCGTTTCAATCAAACAAATCAAGTGTTTAAGTTTGGAAATTTGGAACATTACCCCCTCCCCCCCCCCCCCCCCCAGAAAAAAAAAATCTTTAAAAGGGTTTATCCGAACTGAAAGCTGCCAGATACTTTTTCTTTGCCAAGAATAATTTATCTTGCTACCCGAGAAATATTTCAAGGGGAATTATTGTCTATTCTTGTGTTACTTTCAATGCAGTTAATTAAGTTTAATAATCGAATTTTCATTGCTTCCTGATTTTCTCTTTAAGGTAAAGATTATGTGTTTGGGGGAGGTGGAGGAATCTTGTGCGCTTTGGTCAGTTTCTTCTGGTTTAATTACATAAAATTCTTCATGAAGTAAGGACGGTGCCTCCTAATACAGATCTTAGCAAGGGCTATTGAAACATTTAAAAAAATTGGAGTTAATCAAGGATATTTTAGAATAATTAAGTCAAAACAATTCCAAAAATTTTTTTAAATACATAACAATGTAAAGAATTTGTCTCCAATTAAAGCTTAATTATCACTGAAACATGCTTTGTTACTCCTAATTTTCTCTATAGTCTCCAACAACCGTTTGTAAGATCTGCGTTTCCCACATAGTCATTAACCGCGCAAAAATATCTTTGCTTTAGAGGGCATTCCCGAGATGCGCGGAACATATGCGCAGTGACAAAAGGAGGCAGTGTCCCTAAGGGCGAAATATTTGCTTGAGGCACGACTTTTTTTCGTGGAACTAAAGGCCCGTTCAGTAACAGTGGAGGCATGTTGGGCAAATGTTGGATGAACGGATTGTTCAAACGGTTTCAACGCCGTTCAACATTTTCAAGAAGAAAGAAAATGTTGAATCGATGTTGAATGAAAATTCAAACCAGTTTAAATTTGATTCAACACGCTTTCAACAAGCTTTCGACATTGTTTACGCTTTCAACAATTTTGAACGATGGACCTGTTCAAACGCACACGACATTTGGCTTAACAACTGTACTGAATGTATGCTGAAGCAAATGTTGAAACCGTATAAACGGGCCTTAAGAGAACAGAAATTGGTGATACTTGACTTTACGTTTACTACGTGCAAAAACGTTTTATTAATTAGTTGAGTATGTACACAGTCGTCAACTGCAACTTCATATATATTGCTTTACGTACTGCCTCTTGATTATATAACTCTTGATTATATAACTCTGGATTTACCTACATCATAGATCACATATTTAACTCTACTATTTTAAGTCACCTTAATAATTATGACTAAACCAGCTAAAAGGCACAGACAGCACGGAGTTCTTTAGAACATCTAATGTCATTGGACCTGTATATCACGCAGCTCTATTGTGTCAGGGTTACTGAGGGTCCATTGTTTCTTTTGTTTGTTCATTGCTCCGCTATTTTTTCTACCGCAGGAGGACAGGAGTTTTTCTCCCTCTTCTAGCCTGCAGAGCGAGTTACTTTTTTTTTTTTTCAGAAAAATAGAACGAAAGAAAACCCAAGCAACTGCATTTTTATGCTTGATAATCAAGCACATTAAAGTTTATTTAAAAGTCTGGTGATATATTTGGATTCTCTTCAGAACCATTACCAGGCAGATGATGAAAGTAGAAATGATAGGCAAAAGTATAAACCTAAAAATCGCAGCTAGTTAAGGTGTAAACATTTTGGATAACTGTTTTTGTCACAACTGGTCTAAATTGTTTGATACAAAAAGGCCTCTTTGCATAATACCAAATTCAAATACAGATCGCTACCTTATGAAAATGCAATTGCTCGATTTATTCTGCCTTACTTTTCGCTCCGCAGACTATGTTCCTTTAACGTTCTCGTTGCTGTGTGCTACTCGTTTCTCTAAATCCTGACCTTAGTTTCAGACTTAAATTTACAATTTTCCAGTCCTCGTCTTCAGACCTAGCCTATGTAATCTACCCATTAATGGCGCGCAGTTACTCGTGATTGGTTATCCGCAATCTAAAAATAACCCAACTTGTGAAAACTGACGTGTTTCACTGACGCAATTTTTGAAGTTAGACGCTTTGGGTAATGAATTCCTAAAATAATACAAGTTACTGAAGACAGGTTAATAGTTAATCAGTTACTGATCCGTGAGATCATTAACGTTGGCGTACAGGCGATCGTCATACTGACTAAGGTTAACGTAGGTCTGTGGAAAAAACGAGATAATTTATGTTGTAATTAGCTGTTAGTTTTTTAAGTTTGTTAAAAACCTAGCAGAAAATTAAGTTAATTGAAATATCTTGGAATAAGCTATTTTAATTGTAATTCTCACGTACAGAATATATACTACTTTGCGTTCACTTTATAATTCATAAAACGTGCCAAAAAATGTTTCTGAGGGCATTAACCCAGCCCCTCAACAAAAAACTGTAAACAAAAGCTTGAAAATGTCTTTATCTGCACTGTTTTCTAACAAGTTATGTGCATGTACGGCGTTTGTAGCACTTTAAAAGACACAGTTACTCTGTTCTGACTCTGGTATGAAAGCTGAGGTCCCGGATACAAAACTCGCTTTCTGCTTGAAATACAGACCTGTGTCGATTATAGCCCTATATGCTGCCTCACTTGCGTTAGGAACTTGAGATGATGGAAAATTGGCTTTGATTGGCTAAATATCGTGAAGCTTGTAACAAACAAAATGCGGACCCCAAAAGGCTCAGCTTACCAAGTGGTTTTTCTCCATTTCTTTCATTGTCTCTGTCAATTTTTCAAACGTGGGTCGATCAGTTGGATCTTCTTCCCAACATGTCAGCATTATCTGATACCTAATCCATAATAATAATAATAATATGATTAGTAACAGCAATGTACCTAATATAGGTTGATGGCGCTAAGTATTTGGTGCCTTTATGAGCTATTGAAGGCAAATAGAATGATAGTGTTATTCTCACAAGCCTGTCATATTAAGGACAAGAATATGGCTTCGCGGTTTGTAGCAGTTATCAAAACATTAACTAATAGAACAAGGTCTTGTATCCGATAAAAAATACGACAAATCAATTACAAACTAAACTAAATTAAACCAATAAATGCAAACAAGAAACAGACAAAAACAACTTCAAAGAATTAAGTTTATACTTCAGATTTTACAATCCCACTGATCATTCGTCGTCCCCCCCCCCCCCCCCCCCCTTCCCTCGGCAGGTTTTGCTCCTTTAGGGTTTTGGAAAAGGGTCGTCATGTAAGATAGCATATTTTCTCGTGAAACAAATTCCCTTTTAAGCTATAAACATGCTTTTTTTACCTTCAGAAATGAACAAAGGGCACCATCACATTAAAATAACACCCAGTGAGATCGTTTCTTTCTTTCTTTCTTTTTTTCTTTCTTTCTACCTTTCTTTCTTTTTGTTTGTTTGTTTCTTTGTTTGTTCTTTTGTGATAGTCCATCCATTGTGATAAGCTTCCCTTGTTAGGATCAAACCGGTTGTTCTGGAATACACCCTATGCAGGCCGCGGAGATAGAGGGAGTCCAGAGACAGGACTAATACCATAAACGTCAAATAAATAACATGAATAAAACTTACAGTCTGCTGTCGACGTGTCTTGGTTTTGGCATTCTGTATCCTTGTTCCAGCTTCCATGCAATTTGCCGAGCATTTATGTCCGGGTATGGGAATCCGCCTATAGAAAACATGAATTCCTTATCAAAGAAAAATAGTGTAACGTAACAGTCAGAACTGAGTAATCGTATCGGAAGGTCATAGGCTCGACGCCTGTTGGAAGAACTCGGGTTTTCTTTATTCGAGTGTGCCCGTGTCCCTCACTGACTCAAAACTTCGTGTATAAAATTCCGACGACGATTCGACGCTACTCTACGTCATCATCACATCATTGGCAATTGTTGTTTCTCCTTGGAGGTGCTACCAGCCTGCTTTTTGTTACTTTTTGTATTGAAAATGACCTAAGATGTTCTCGTAATCGATGGTCACATTTTCACTCACGTTTAACTTTCTTTCTCTAACTTTAATCACTTGTTTAAGTGGTTTTGTAGCGGTTCCGTCTTTGTGTTTAACTTTAATCATCTGATCAATCGCTTGATGGCCATCAGGGGATATAACAAAAATAGCTTAGAAACAGACAACTACAAACTTACCAATGGTTAGAATCTCATACAGAAGGACACCGTAACTCCAACTACGACACAAAGGAAAGATTTAAAACAATGAAAAATGTTCAAAGGAAGAGAATTCTTGTTCTGGTGATGACGCTTATAGTGGAAAACGTTTAAAAATTCACTTTATAGTATGCTATGTGTTTAGTCGCTCTAGGATAATTTTTTTCATCGAATGCGGCTGTCCTTGCTGTTCTTTAGCGCCCGTCGACGTTTCGACAACAGGTTTCGGAAAGTTCATCGGATATGACCCTGTCAACCTAGGAAGTCTTCCCTTGAGCTTGTCGAAACATCAGCCAATCGTGAGCTTTTGCAGTCGAACGGCAGAGGAAAGAGGACGGCTGAATGCCCCCTCGTGACCAACATGTTTTGCATCCTCACGCAGTCTCAAAAGTCTTCAGTAAATCGCTGACCCCTTGTTGCTTCCAACACGAAGGAATTAATAACGTGAGGAAAGCAGTTTAAACAAGAAATAGCTTCTAAAAAGGTTAGAAAATTGCTGTCAAGCTGTTGTCACACATAAGTGTGTTGGACGTGTCGCTGTGTTCTTTGCACTGCTGTGCTGTTGCTTAAACTCACCAATGTCGCAAACAAAAATCGTTTTCAGGACGACTAGTCTGAGACTGTTAAAAATTACTTACCCTTACCTGGACAACCGACTGACATTATTCAACTTTATTTAGTTCCCAATCAGAGTACTCACACGTCACTTTGTGTTGTGTATATTCCATACAACAAAGCCTCATACGCAGTCCACTTTACAGGCAGACGGCCCTTTCAATGGCGGAAACAAAACAAAATAAAACACACAAAAAATAAATAATTTATCCTTCTAGGTTTGGAAATATTCTATGCTAGGAAAAGTGGGGTTTTGTTATTCATTGAAAAGGACGTGTTTTAGAAAGCAAATGATTTTTTTCAGTGGACATTACAGGAACATAAGAGAAGAAAACAAAGTGTTTAATGAAATCATGTCTGATAGATCATATTCCCTGATATAGCAAAAGTATATTTTCTGTAGCCTATGGGTAATATAACCACTGGAATACAGAAAGAAAATTGGGGGTAACGGGATATTTTTTTAGAGATAATTAAGCAATAATTATTCTAAAAAGCAGTAAAATACAAAGCAACGTATGGCGATTTTTTTCCTAAATTGAAACTTTATTATCTCTGTTAAATGCATGGTTACCCCCAATTTTCTCTTTGGATACCAAACCACTTGCTAAGTTCTGCTTCCTCCGCATACATTTAAACCGCGCAAAAATATCCTTGTGTTAGTAGGCATCACCCATAGGAAACCTGAGTTTCTCGAGATGTGCAGAACGTATGCGTAGTAACAAAAATATGCACTGAAACCTTTCCCACCGGTCACAATTTGAAACTACACTCACTCCACTTTTTCTTGCGTAGACATCATCGTCGCGCGCTCTCCTCGCCATTCCAAAATCTGTCACCTTACACTTCTCTCCATCTCCAACAAGAACATTTCTCGCAGCCAAATCCCGATGGATAATCTGAAGGAAGTAATCAACGAATTTTTAGTGTGTTATTTTTATCGTTTGCGAGCACAACAAACTATAAGGTTAATTCTTTTGGGTCGATATATCATGGTCCTTCTGTATAATTTTTCTGTTAAAAGGAAAGTTAAATTAAATTTCTTAAATTATAATTGAACTTAACTAGTTCATTGAACTCATTTGCTTTCCATATTGAGCAGCTGTCTAAAGTTATAGATACAAGTCACGGATGGAAAGAAAAAAGGAGAGACATAACATGCTTGCATGAAGGAGAAAATGTCAGAGGAATGATCCAAGTGTGACTGTACTCCCTACGTTAATTGGCCACACACGACTAGTAACGGGGGAAATGTTCAAGTTCGTTCAATTCCCGCTGATAAAGTGTTAGCTCTTTCTTTCTCTCTTTCTTTCTTTCTTTCTTTCTTTCTTTCTTTCTTTCTTTCTTTCTTTCTTCCTTTCTTTCTTTCTTTCTTTCTTTCTTTCTTTCTTTCTTTCTTTCTTTCTTTCTTTCTTTCTTTCTTTCTTTCTTTCTTTTCATTTGAGACATATCTGTTCAAAGCCATTTTTACAGAGATTCCCTATACAAATACACATTTGTTTGTTTGCATGCTAAGACTTTCCCAGATTTGATATTATTCTTCATGCACTTTAAAACCAATAACCAGCAAAAGTAGCTTCTCCGATATAGTTACTGTTTCAGAGCCTAATTTTAACCTGACCTTTTTTGAAGAGAGATAACTCATTCCATCGGCGACCTGCCAAGCGAACCTAACCAACTGCTGGGCAGTCAGACTGGTCTGCGGTTTTGCATTCGGGTCTTTGAAGTAAGTGTCGTTTAGTCCTCGACTCTTCCTCAAGTATCCCAACAGGTCACCAAATGGTACATACTCAATTAGGACTAACAGGGGATCTGTGAAAAAGGACAAAAGGCGACATAAAGAGATCGTTAAGTACTTCAAATGAACACCATTTTCACTCACACTCACTCACTCACTCACTCACTCACTCACTCACTCACTCAATCACTCAATCACTCAATCACTCAATCAATCAATCAATCAATCAATCAATCAATCAATCAATCAATCAATCAATCAATCACACAGTTTATCACTCAGTCAATCAGATGATTCGTCCATTACCACTTTCAGTGACGCATCCTATCAGCTTGATCACGTGGGGATGAGGTTTCAGTTTTTTCATCAACTCAAGTTCTGACAAAAGGTCCTTTCTGTCTGAGGGAGGGGCATTTCCTGAAAGAAATGGAACAACGATAATGTTATGATCTCTCTGGCTAAAAGCTTGTTCTCGGCTAAACTGATTTTGTGGAATAACCATGTTATTATGCCCTGGATTGCGATGAAATAACCAGAAAAGACATTTCTGTTTGAAGGAGAATTAAGTTTCATCAGTTATCTCAATCGACTTCTCCACTATGGGACTCAGCTGAAAGCCCATCATGGAGGTATTCAATCGTAATATGGGCTTGCTCATATCTTAGGAGTATTTATATAAAGAAACGTTATCAAGTTTAAAAGAAATTTTAAAACATCTCACTTCTGAGCATTTTTGCCGCCACCTCGGTGTACTCCTGCTCATCCCGCAAGTTCCACACTGTCGCCTTGGCAACTTTTGAGAAGGCCCCTTCACCAATGATTTTGATAATGTTCACTTGTTCTCGATTTATTTCCCAGCTTCTTGTTGAGGGATGAAGTGGCATGTAATAGCCATCTGTGGGAGCTTGATGAACCCCACTGACCTCCGACTGGACTGCGATCGAGTGTTGTCTGCTACGAGGCTGTATGTCGTCTTCCCTTGCGTGATTATTAATTTGATTCTGGTGACAAATGGTGTGCAATCAGATTTGATTAATTAAAGGTGACCCACACAATGGTTTCTAGGTTTTCAGCACTTGATATCTCTGAACTGTTTTAAAATTTGCAAGCAGTTGCTAATCAGCCATGGTGAAGATGACCTATTGCAATACGATAGTAAAAAATGTAGGTCACCGAGCATGGTTTCAGTTAGTTATAACCAGTTAAGGCTAAATTTAGCGCTGTTCTTAATACCAGTTATTGGTTATGGTAACATATCAACTAGAAAAAAAAGACCACAGCTTGTTAATCAATGCTTCGCCATGTGTTTAAAACCATTGTTGTGGCATTTGTTGATAAAGAGTGAATTTAAAGGACCTTCAAATTAACAACTGAAGGGAAGTGTTGTGGGAGACCTTAATAGCTTTCTTAATATAAATTGTTTTCTTTCTCTGCTAAACCAACGAAGCTCTGAAATCACATATAATCCTCAGTCTTCAGGGCGTAAACATATTCCTGGCAATATTCATGAAACAATTAGTTCATTCGCCCAATTATATATTCTTGCTGACATTTTAGAGTAGGAAATAAAGGTCCTGTTTAAACTCGGCGATACGCTAAAGTATAAGTGTTAAAAGGCATCAGAAAAATCGCCGTGCGTCCAACCGGCCAGCATGATACAAACACAAACATAAGCAAATGAAACGCTTCCCTTTTTCTCGTGCTTGTGGATATTAGTTACTTTAGGGGTGGTTATGAATGGTTCAACACTTACCATCGGTACAACGTCCACGCATTTTGCGGATTCGTGTCCTCTGAAACAATAAAAAAGATTAGTTTTTTTAATGTTTCGGGTTCGAATTCGATTTTGGTTAACGTTTGGAAATGAATGGCCAACAAAATTTAATTGTAAAACTGTTTAATTTATCGTTGGGTTAACAAAAATTAACTAAAAGTATTTATACATTTTAAAAGGCTTTCGAGAGTCGGGTCGTCTATATTTAATTTTGAGTACTTTTTACCGTCCACAATCTACGCCTATAGGACCTGTTTACCCGTATCCGTTTTCTGCTTGAAAATAGAAAACCTTGTTTTGTGCTTTGCGTCAATTCACCGGTATTCGCTGAAAAAGGTCACGGAAAACTCATATGTTGAGACCTTTTCGAAAAGGATGACTTTTTGAGCTTGAACGGCAACGGCCATCGGTTTCGAAAAGTGCCGCTTTCAGTGAGACTGTTTTTATCGGGTTGGTGTTAGCAAGAGAAGAAAACCTTTCTGTTCTCAAAGGAAAATGGTTACGTGTGGAAGAGCGAAAACTAACGGATACGTGCCGAATGGGCGTAAATACGTTATATAAACAAGAAGCATCAAGTGTCATAAATTAAAAACGAATGTTACTTACTGACTTGTCTTGAGTTTCCCTGAAAACAAGAAAAATGCTTTAAGCAAACAACAAACATTATTTCCTCCTAGCCTCTGAGATCCAAATTTTCAAGGATCATCTCGATAAATAATACCAATCAGTTTCAGTCATTCCCTTCTTTCGATGTCTAGCACCGGCGGTAGTGAAGGCAGCTAAGCGATGTGGCCTTGCAAAAGTATCTCTGATGTTTGAAAGATTTAAGGTCCTCTTCATCGTAGTGAATGTCCTTAACCTCAGCCAGAGCTGAGTAATCTGTTATGATCATGCGAATCAAACAAACAAGTATCTCAGTAGTGGCTAGTACGATCGGCCACGTGACAGTGGTTCCTGGATTAGAAATGTTACCTTTTGTCGTGCTTTTTACATGGCCATCGGATAAGCTGATCTAATCGCCAGGCTTCCAGTATCGTGTATTAGTTTCCCACATAAACCCTAGTTACCCTAAAATGATTATCATACTTAGTTTACTGAGTAAATTTTGTTCCTCAATATATTTTACAAGCAACTTAAGTTAACGTCCCATAAATAAGTAAATGTCATTTGCCATGACTGTTACCTGGAGAGCTGCAGCGGAGAAAAATCAGAATACCAATCAACAGCAGTAAGATGAAGATTACAATGATGTAAACAAAGTGCAGAATTGTCTTTTCTTCTCCACAAGAATACCCTAAAATGTGAATGACTGGACGTAAATACATACACACACCATGAGATACAACCCACATTTTCATGATTCGCAACGAAACAATCTTGACCGATTATTGTTTTGGATGTGTGGTGATTCGGGAGTTTTCTGGTAGGCTAGGGTAAAAGAAGTTACTTTGAAAGAGTGATCAATGACGAGAAATTTACTCGTCCGTTCCGCTATTGTTTCCATGATTTAGTATCACGGAATATTTACATGTGACTTTAGAAATTTGGGTTGAAGAAAGAGGACGTGACATTCAGTCCCGTCAACGCCAGTTTCCACAACCTTGTGAGTTCCTCACAGCAAATAAAACTTATCGTGGACGAACTCAATATGACCTGGGATCACAGATCTCATTTTTGACTATTTCTAAGAAACACACCATTCATTTTTACCATCCGGAACACCTTCCCTTCTTTCAAATGCAAAGTCTGATTCAACAGAAACTCTTACCTTCAAGCGAGAATTCTTTTGGAAGGGCATCTCCCTCGAACACATAATTTCTGGCGTAAACCTTCACCATGTAGTTGTTATTTTTACTCAAACCTTCGATGAGCAATTCTCTGATAGCGGGGTCAGTAATGTTTTTGTCCTGTAGAATGACCACTCTGTATGCTGTGATAGGACTTCCTCCATCATCAGCTGGTGCAGTCCATTTTACATTCAATGAAGTGGCCTGAATGTCTGTACCTGCTGAGATGACGCTTGGTGAACTGGGCACCTCTGGAGGAGAAAAGAGCACTGCTGTATGAGCAGAAAGCGTTATATTGTTGAGAGAAAATGACAGTTTGGCTAAACAATAATGGCTATTTCCAGAGGCGTGTCTCTTGTTGCCTTGTTGAGCAAAGACAAGTATAGGTATAATTAATATTTTCCATTTTGACTAGCGAGCCAAGACCAGTACAAAGCCTAGAGCCATAAAAAGTGGTCCTAGTGGCCAGATTTAAAGTCATGCTTATTAGGTAGCTCATCGGTCTTCTGCTTATATAATGTTCATGAAAGCAAGCACAAAATCAATGCTCCTCTTACTTATCTGTTGTAATTGTATCGTTCGCTTTGCATAATGGCCAAAGCCGTTATCAGCCTTGCAAGTGTAAGTACCAAAATCTTGGTCATCAGTCGTACCAACACGGACTGTGTTTTCCTTGGATATGACGGAGTTGAGTACACTACCATTGGGTTTGATCCAGGTGATGGTTGGTGTGGGAATTCCATCTGACACACACTTTAATGTCACTGTCTGGCCAATCCACGACTCACTTTTGGAGGACGTAATATTTTCTATGGTAGGTGGATCTGAGAACGCATTGCATACAAAAGCAATCGTTAGTTTGGCATTGGGTTCTCCTGAACAAAGCATACGCCCACACTCACGCGCACCATTTCGATGTTACTTCAGGACGCCTTTAGAGAAAAAACGTTTATCACTCCACCCCCTTCCCCCCTCCCCACCGCCACCACCAGCTCATGCAGGAACATACCAACGTAACGCGTACCAAAGTAGGCAGAATATTTTTCATTATGAAAAATTCTCAGCCTCAGATATTGCATTTCTAACGTTCTGATTGGCTCCCTAAATCCCGCTTATCAGCTCATATGCCGTAGTTTGATCTTATATGGAAAACGGTTGCCCCAGGTGTCGCTAAGCTATTTTTTTTCTCGGCGGGAAGCGAAAGTTTCTTCGGAAAATAAAGGAAAAAAACAAAAACAAAGAAATACCAGACAATGCTATCTCAATATAACAACAATAAAAGCCACAAAGTTCGATATGACACTATTTAATTGTACGTATCTCTGAAGTTTCCTTTAAAATCTTTAAAATTGGAAGATTTTACGATTTAGATCACATAACAGCTACAACAACAATAACAACCGGTTACCTTCAAAAATTTCAGGATGGCTTGCAAATCCTGGCGGTAAGAGGCTAAACCGATCAGCAAAAGCTTTATGCTTGCCTTTATGTTTCTACGCATTTACGAGGACTCCAGTTACAAACGTTCATCTATGAAATCCGTACGAGCGGCGGCCATAATGTTGGTTTTCTTCGCTCGGCACCACTTAGCAAAACATTTGCACAAATGTGCGCAGCTCTTGCGTTTCTCGATAAGCTTGGAATTAAAAAACTTGCACTGAATGTTTGTCTCAGTGAGGTTGTACCTCGTACACTTGGACTTGCCTGAAGTGTTTTAAAACGTTTGCGAGGAATTCAGTTCAGTATAAAAAAGCTGTCCTTGATCCCTTCCTTCGCTCGGCACCACACAGCAAAACATTTGCTCAAATGTGCACAACTATTAAGCTTCTCGATCAGCTGGAACTTTAAAAGCACTTAAATGCTTGTCTCAGAAAGGTTGTAACTCGTACATTTAAAAGTTTCTTGAATTTGAGATGTCCGACTATGTCCGATCTTTTTCGCTTTCGATTTTTCATTCAACTCCGTTTGCAAAGAGCTGCGCTTGTCATGTGGTCATCAGACGTTTCGCGCGCTTTGGTTGGAGGTTGCCTTTTTATGTGAAATAAATTTTTACTTAAAATAAAATTCAGTAAACTTCAACAGCAATATCGAAACGCGGAGAATTTAATAAAACAATTATTCCATTCGCGCTTGTTGGATATGAGATTAGTTATAGCCAACTCATATCCAACGCGCGCTCATGGAATAATTGTTAAATAAATGAGTCTTGAGAGTTTTCTGATACAGAAGCGATTAAAATACACTCAAACCTGGGTAACCAGCGTACAACTGACTGTCAACGATGAATGGGCCAAGCTTTTCGTCGGCAATTTTATCCTGCAAGGGCTTTAATGGCTCTTCTGATGATCGATCGAATACCAACTCTACAGCCGCCATGACACTATCAGAACTAGAAATGAAAATAGACGGAAATGCTAATCAACTTTAAGACGAACCTTGGATGAATGTTCTTAGTCCGATGGCGGTATGGTTCGCGGTACCGAAATATAACTTGTTTCCAACTTAGTTTTTGTCCTTTTGTCGGAGTATCTTGAATTCTATATGTACTGAAATTATCAACAGGTACTGGGTTTTAGCATTATGACTTGTGAAAAACAAGTAAAATTGCAAAGTAGGAACTATGGGCTAACACTGTTAGAAAAGAATAGAAACGGAATGCTTATGATGGAAATATTTCTTGTTGGATTGAGAGGGCATTGAAAACCTGAAAAAGGAGTGCTTCGTGTTTTGTCAGGGTCTCCAAACACCCAAAAACAACGAAAGCACTCGAGCCACGGCCTCCTACTTTCAATTTTTTTTTTCCGCGTTTGGAAACTCTGTAGAAACACTCGCACTTAAAGTATTACAGCAACATTTTACTAGCAACGTTATAGAGCACTTACCCAATATTAAATGTTTTAGCAGTTAGACTGAAAAGCAATTTCTCAGGATTCGTGGTGTAAACAGCCGAGATCTCAAAAAAAGAAAACAATAACAATCTGAGTAAGAAAATAGAATTTTTTGCATTAGATTGAAACAGAAAAACATTTAACAACTGGTATACTTTTTCAGATTTATCACCTGTTTTGACAGCTATGGTTTTTTTTTAATTGGAATATTTTAAAACCTTTTTCAGGATAATTTACGGATATCGTCGTTACTTCCAGCTTTTTATGCCATTTTATCTGTCCTTTATTGATTTGACTGTTGCCGGTTGAGTCAATCCGGAACTTTGTTTTTGAGGTTTTGAATACCAAGATGGCGGCAGTACGACATCAAAGACGTAATTCGTATGCCATATAACAGCATTACCCCATTATGTGGACCTCAAAATAAATAGATTTCTTCATACAACATACCGTCCAGGCTTCGTGACAATAGCTTGAATGCCCCTCAAGTTACGAGCGTACTTTGTGTCCCTTCCTCTTGCTCCTACCCTTCCACCTCAGGCTCATCAGGCAATTCTTATATGAATATAAGCATTCTTGACATTTGGGAAGGTAACAGGGATTTTTTAGGGCCGTTATTAGGAAAACGTTATTGAACACTGATCGGAACATTTCCAATAATTGCTGAACATTGCCAAGGCAGATTGCAACAACTTGATGAAATGGTTTGCATTTGGTCAAAATAACCGGATTCGCGTCTTATTCAATAACCTATCATTTTCATAGGCCGAAAAACTTCTCTGCCCTTTTAATTTATCAAGAACTGTATAATAAGGCATTAAAGTTATGGCTTACTGCTGAAAGAAAGTTGTATTCCGCCGCCTTCAAATGATTAGAATCTCTCCTGGAAAAGGTTTTCTTCCATGTTTCGCTTCTTATGGTCATGGTAATTACTACAGATTTGCAATGCTCTGGCGCGCCTATTAAACACACAACAGAAAAATAAATTCTACACTGATTCGGAAGAGTGGAGATGATGTTGCACTGAGAAATTTCAATTTTAACGCAGCACAGCGCACAGAACTTTCAATCTAATATTATGCAATTGTTCGGGCAACGCGTAGCAAAAGTTAATGAGGACAGATAACATGTTGTCTCAACAAATTGCTTCGTTAATAGTTTTCCCCGCACTGTTACACGATAACAAGTTTTAAAGCAACATAATTCGAATTAACACAACCTCAAAAGCGGAAGAATGAGACAGTCAAATCTTATAATTGACGCATACTTACATGATAAACCGACAATGCTGGCTCGAGTAGCATCCCTGCCATATCCGTTGCTAGCCGTGCATCTGTATGATCCAACATCCTTCCTCTGCATGTTAACTATACGTAACTTATAGCCAGAAACATTGAACTGTTTTAGTGGGACACCATCTTTGGTCCAGATGAAAGTCGGTTTTGGGTCACCATGTCCTTTGCACTTCAAGGTCAAAGTTTTTCCAAGGTCCATGATTGTCATTCGAGGCGGATTGACAATGATTTTGGGAGGTACTGAAAAATCGTTAACACGAAATCAATCATCAATGGCAAACCTTTACATTCCTTGCTTAAGTCCTAAACCTTAAAGAACGGCCACTGAAGTGTAATTTTCTGATAAGCAATTCTTTTCTGTAATACTGTGTATGATACCACACAAAAAGTGGATCTTAGTTTTGAAGTTGTGGATGTAATTTGTACGTATACCTCTTGAAATAAAAAAAGACATCGAGGAGAACTTTTTGTCTGGTGCGGTTAATAATACCCTTCACGGTGTTTCTCACTCACAAACTTGTATACTAAGATGAAACCAGACGATTACAGAACTATTCAAAGAAAGAGGTTGAACAATTATGCGATTTTCTTTAATTTTTTAGTTTTTTGTCTTTCGTTTGACAAATTGGTACAGACGATCCCTTAAAAAAAAAAAGTAAGAACCCAAATTGGTTTGTTACCTCACATGTGTCAAATATAGATCATTTCCAAAAAGTACTTGTTGTTAGTTTTGAAACGTCTATCGTTTATTAATTTCCCTTAAAACTTCCTACTATTTGTTATCAGTTATTATTCAAGCCAAGTACGTGATTTCAAAGTAAAGGCTTTCATAAAATCGTGATTTTCACACGTATGTAATAGTTCTAGAATTTTGCCGCTAGGAAGTTGTCTTTATTGTGGGTGCCACGTTTCTCACAACGCCCTAGTTTTTTTCACGTAGCGTTAGCAATAAAGGACGACGCGCAACTCATTTTAGTCAGAGATTGTTAATGAAGTTACATCGCTACCGTGCTACGATCAGAGGATCCAAGTTACCGCTATTTCAAGTGTATTTCGCTGTCTCTCTGCTACCTTTTGGTGCGAGTCGTCAACCAAAGTACGTAAGTTTTTATTGTTGTAGTTATTGCTAAGTCGCGAATTTTTAGTCTTTTCTTTATCACGATAAGGTTTCATTTAGTTTATCCAGTTTTGTTGAAATCCCTTTCACTAGGTCTATTATTGTTGAGGCTTATTGTCAAATACTTTATTAGTCTTATTGTCATACGATTACCAAATCGTTATCCTTTCATGCTATATTTAGCTATTTTGCAAGATACCCGTTGATATTTTCGTTTGTCACGACAGGAGTTGTTATCCTTTCAGTTTTATTAGTTTCAAGTATCAATTGTCATGTCTATTTGTTTCACGCTATGATCTTGTTAGTTTTGTAACGATTGTTTTATTCTGTTAGATTTGTATTTTATGCCTTATCTAAGTAGGACGTATTCTTAACTATCACTTTTCAGTTCGAACCAACTTGTACGACTACTACTTCTATTTGTATCTGCTACCGCTACTTCGCTACCTATTGTGAACTTGATCTATGGACTTGATCTGTCATTAAATCAGTTTGAATCTACCGAGTGGAGTTCGAATCACTTCTCATCTCGCACCGCGCTACCCTGTAATTGTTTAAGATTTGAGAAGCAAGCAACCTCTAGAATCTTTACAATTACTCTTGTATTTAGTAATGGGTAACGGCACGCCCAGTCGGCTACTTATTTTACCTTTGACATCTAGCCATCATCATTTTACAACAAAAAGCATTATACTAAGTGCTTTTTCAATGTACCACAAAGCTACATTTTCCGCTGCGAGACACAACAACACATACAAATGACCGAATTACATTATTACACCTTTCCTTTTTATATTAGTGCACGTAATGACATGCTATGTTCCCCTGTTGTAACTTCTCTTCTGTGTAAAATACTACAATGAAAGAACATTAGTACTAGTTAATTAAAAGCAGCCAACTAAACCTGTTTATACCTGTAACCTCGAGCCGTATGTTGTAGGCCCATTCCATTCCTTCAACTGATATCTCGCACTGAAAAGTGGTATTTTCTCTTTCTGTCACAGTTTTTATTGTCAAAGTGGCAAATTCATTGGTGCTGTTGATGCTGAACCGGTCTCTGTAGTTATTCCGGTCGTATATTTCGACGTCTCCGCTGAACAGTACATCGCCGATAACATTTGGCTGTTTGACACCATAATAAATACTGAACACGGTAAGCCGGATGCTTTGTCCATCCAACAAATTGTAATTCCATCTCAAATGAACATTTTTACTTCCATTAAGTACTCTCATGACAGCGGTTTGAATGTTATTTGTATCCGTTTGGTTCCAAGCGGGAGGAGGGCCAGTCCACATAAATATGGCATCTGTAAGAAAATGTTTATTTGTTAGCTATCAAGTAATCTCACTTAATCCCATTAGCAGATTGTCTGTGTCATGAGGAGCGTCTGGCAAATATAGGGGGTCTGAAAGAATCTGGTGGCTTTGGCCTGGGATTTTAGGTGATTCTTTTTTATTTAATGGAACAGGGTAAACGTGTATAAATTGTTTTCTAAAAAGCATCAATCCAACAACCATATTTTTACAGCAGTCATTGAAAGCGTGACCACTTTTTTGATCTGAACTGAGAAAAAAAAGGAATAAGGAACAAAACTGGCAGTTTAAGGTGTTTCATTTTTACACGTATAATGGCTGTCATGTGTGCTGGCTTGCCTGAGCTCGGTTTACTGGGCAAAAAAAAATCTAGACTACCAGGATTGGACAAAAATGGCTATCAGCACAGGCTCAGGCTTTTTTTTTCAAAATAATTATGCAGTTTCAATTATCAGTGATAGGTACATAACTGGCTGGTCCAGAAAAGGTGAGGGCACAGAAAACGAAACACTAGGGTATGATACATAAAAGGAAAGTAGTTGGCCTTGAAGAGGATGCGGAAGAACAAAAGCAGGTCTTAATCAGCAGCTGAACCGAGACGAATGACTACTGTATGATCATATTGATCACATGACTGATGCAAGCACCTAAAGGGGGGTATACCTTATCTAAATTACTTCATCCCCAAGACCCAGGACCACTCGGACCAATTAATTGCTAAAAAGAGCGGGAAAGGCATAAAAGTCTTTTTGCCGGGAAATATTTTATTTTTCTTCTCCACTGTATTGAATGAAGTGGACGAAAACCGGAAGTTATTTATCACTTGGAGCAGTACAGAAAATCGTTTTCATTTCGTAAAACCGTGTAATTATTATTGATCGATTAACGTCTTCGTAAAGTTTTTATTATTATGATTATGATTATGATTATTTATTATTATTATTATCATCATCATCATCATCATCATCATCATCATCATCATCATCATCATCATCATTATTATTATTATTATTATTATTTACTCCCCAATCTTGTAAAAACAGCAAGGGCTAAAAAGCAAAATGCATGTATTGACTGAATGATGGTATGCTTTACGAGTGGTTTTATTGCCGTCCGTACAAAGGCGACAGATTTGGTGGACCGCCAAAAAATATACAGCTATTGGAGTACGCAGAGAGCAAATACCACTTTCAGATATTGTATCTTCTCACGGCGCTCTTTTTGACACAGCTGATGCCGTTAACGGCGGCGAATACTTTATACTAGCGCGGTCAATGACTTCAGCTTCTCATCCGAATTCTTAGGTTTCCTCAATACGATGAAAATGATTTTGCTTGTATGAATATGACTCGGTAAAGTAAGTTTAATTGCAGGTAAAAACAAAATACTTGGACAGCTTCCATCTCCATAGCACTCTCCAGGACAAGATTATCGAGAAAATAATTTTCTGAAAATGCCAAGGATGTCCGCCATGTTTATGCTCTTCTTTTAGTGTACTAAGATGGCAGCCATATTTTGAAGTCAATGCAAAAAAAAAAAAAAAAAAAAAACGACAACAACAAACAACAAAGGAGATAATATAGGGTCAAAATTCCTCTTCAGAATTATTGACGAAACAAGTTCCGTTTTACCAGAAGAAACGTGTATGTTGTAACATTTAAGAATTCCTGTGTTTCATGCTGCAACTAGCTCTTTGATAAAATTTCTAAAGTGAGGAAACATATCAACATGAAGTTTTCTTTGGCCATGTGTATCACTGCTGTGAAGAATATGTTAAAAGATAAGCGTTGTGACTACCTTAGTAAAGGTTTTTTTTTTTTTAGACATAAAAACAATTAATACAATGACTGTACGTGCCGTGAACGCTGATACGGTTTTTAACGGCCGGAAATATAGGAAAAACAAAAGCAGTATTTTCTGGGAATTGGGCACCCGCCCATCCGACCGGAAATAGAGGTTAGGATGTAATTCTCTGTTGAATTTATCCATCCTTAGGGCTTTTATGTTGGGCGCTGTTATTCCTCTAATTCTGTCACTTTAGGATGTTAAAAATATATAAAAAATAAAAACGTGCGATGAGTATTATATAAAGAAACACACTATTTTAAGTGATTTCACTCCGCTGTACCTGACCCCGGCTTTGACTGAGAAGGTTTATTTTAGATGTACTGTACGAATTGCCTTTTTCCTACAACATTTTTTACCCTTGTCAGATTTGTCCAAGAGATTTCGATTTCTCACATTTTATTCATGTTATATTGAGTCTTAAATTCAAGTCTCTGTCCACATTCTCTTACGCTAATTGTAAAAAATTCGTGGATTTCGCTTTATCAATCACTTGAGACAGTTTCTATAGCGAGAGATATTTTTACAACTTATATTCTTCTTGTTTGGCAACAGAACTGGCGGCTACATGGAACCTTACTCGACCTTTACAACAAGGTTTACTAAATTAACTTTGCCATACAGACAATTAACCTCGGACACAGAAACAATGACTCTGAACTCACCTCCTGTGTGGTAAAGAAGATGCAGCCGCAGCAGTAAGACTAATGAATTGAACTTCACAAATAGCGGCATGTCGGCACCGCTGCTGAAAAGAAAACGTTTTACAAGCAATGAGCAAATTTTACTCAGTGGAATGGTAACAAGGAAGTGGTGTCTAAAAATACCTGCTGACGAAACGAAAGACTTCTTATTATATCAGTTCTTGTGATAGACTGATCAGTTAGCACATGGAAATAGGATTTAATGCCGGTCGGCTGCTCGATTTCACGAAGCGTGATCTACCAAGTGTTATAAACAATGGGCAAACATTTGGAAAAAGACACATGTTAGTGGCCTACACAGCGGCGGCCGACAGGGACCGAGACGTCGTACGGTATTTGTGTACCGGTCAATTCCAAAACCGCCCAACCCCACCCCGGGAAAACCCCAGGGCATTTGACTTTTTTGAAAAATTTTGGTCAAATTCCCCGCTATGTTGCCACTTTAGACGGTCAAATGCCCCACCCGTTAGAGCTTCAAAGAGGGTCAAATCCCCCACCCTCAATGGTATATGTAAACAAAGACGATCGCCAAAAGAAAGAGAAGCTTTATTTATTATATGAATATTTATAATATGCGAGATCACTCCGGCCATACAGCATTCTGTCACTCATGAAATAAACGAATATTAACAGAATCGCTTACCTTTGGAAACAAGTTCTGCAAAATTTTCAGCCACTATGGATTTCTTGTTCAGCTAGTCTTCGCTCCACACTTTAAACAAAAGCATATTCCACGATATAACTATATAAAACGACAACAACAGAAAAAACCCACCTGGAATCGATAAGGGCAACGACCCGTGAACACGGCTCGCGTGCTGAATCAAAGAATTGCGAAATCCTTTTGTTTCCGACAGCTAACAGACGTTTTGTCACGAAAGTTAAATATCCCACCGGGCGAGCCTCATTTTGGGTCAAATTCCCCACTGTACGGAGCTTAACGCGAGTCAAATGCCCGGGGATTGCCCAGGGGATGGGCGGTGTCGGAATTGACTGGTACATTATTGATTTTCCGCTGGCATAAGAGCGATTCTCGTACGTTTGTGTGACCGAGAACTTAAATTTGCGATATTTTATGATCTAGAAAATTTTGTTATAAACCTCGCGTTTATCTGAATGCGGCGAAACGTTACATGAAAATTGATTACAAGTTGACTAAATTCAATCACGTGCATTTCGCATTTAATTTCGTGGAAACACCGGTTGCTGTTTTAAACTCCGGAAAACGAAACCACAGTTTTCAAGGAAACAACGTATACTCTTAGCCCTATTTCAGCAAATTTAAATTGCGGTTTGGTATTTTAAGATACCGTACATCCTTCAGGAAGGAATTATAATCCAAACAGGAAAATGTTGCCCTTTCGTTTTACCAATTGGAGGTGTGCAAGTTTTGATGGCCATTTTTTTTTTTGTCGCCAATGTGTTCTATTTATTTAACATCAGCTATTTAGAAATCCAGCGTTCCATTTTGGCTGCTTTAGTTTTTTCCTTGCAAGTTTCAAAGCGTTTTAACTCGGAATATGTGGGAATCAATCAATGGACAGGTATGGAATGAAACTAAGTGAACGAAAGGCCAAAAAAAGTAGAAAAGTCTTGGGAAACAATTCCGGAAAAAATATTTACAGAAAAGTGAATAACAACTCGCTTCCATCGTAGCGGCCACGGCAGGCCAACTCAAAGCGGGAAGGTGTTTAAAGTTTAAAGTTTTAAGATCAATTCCTTTTGGTAAAGTTAAGGAACATCGGCTTGCGCATTTTTTTCCCGCGGAAATGGTCACGTAGTATATAGGCCGATCAATTTTGCTTCGAAAATTTGCAGCGGATAGAATGTGGTTGGGGGGGGGGGGGGGGGGTTAAATATATACAATGCAGTTCTTATAAATTAGGACAAATATTTGGAGAAAGATAAACTTTGTATACCAATTATATTCTCGGATAACAAGCTGGTCATCATGTTTTCAATTTGAGGAACACGTTGCTTCTAAAAGTTAAAGTTGTTGTTCAAAGCTGCCCATAGATAAAGATGAGGCCGTTAACATCCTAGAACTTTTGTACTGATTTATGTTTCTCCATAATTTTAGAATAATTGAGTCAAAACAATTCCAAAAATTTTTTTAAATACATAACAATGTAAAGAATTTGTCTCCAAATTAAAGCTTAATTATCACTGAAACATGCTTTGTTACTCCTAATTTTCTCTATAGTCTCCAACAACCGTTTGTAAGATCTGCGTTTCCCACATAGTCATTAACTGCGCAAAAATATCTTTGCTTTAGGGGGCATTCCCGAGATGCGCAGAACGTATGCGCAGTGGCAAAAGGAGACAGTGTCCCTAAGGGCGAAGTATTTGCTTGAGGCACGACTTTTTTTCGTGCAACTAAAGGCCCGTTCAGAAACAGTGGAAGGATGTTGGGCAAATGTTGGATGAACGGATTGTTCAAACGGTTTCAACGCCATTCAACATTTTCAAGAAGAAAGAAAATGTTGAATCGATGTTGAATGAAAATTCAAACCAGTTTAAATTTGATTCAACACGCTTTCAACAAGCTTTCGACATTGTTTACGCTTTCAACAATTTTGAACGATGGACCTGTTCAAACGCACACGACATTTGGCTTAACAACTGTACTGAATGTATGTTGAAGCAAATGTTGAAACCGTTTAAACGGGCCTTAAGAGAACAGAAATTGGTGATACTTGACTTTACGTTTACTACGCGCAAAAACGTTTTATTAATTAGTTGAGTATGTATACAGTCGTCAACTGCAACTTCATGTATGTTGCTTTTGGGTAACAAAAACTGCCTCTTGATTATATAACTTTGGATTTATCTACATCAT
Organism: Pavona decussata; assembly: GCF_977016875.1. Lineage (NCBI taxonomy): Eukaryota > Metazoa > Cnidaria > Anthozoa > Scleractinia > Agariciidae > Pavona > Pavona decussata. The sequence goes on from NW_028145706.1 coordinate 399,497, forward strand.
AGATCACACATTTAACTCTACTATTTACACAGAATAAATTTTAAGTCACCTTAATAATTATGACCAAATCAGCTAAAAGGCACAGAGAGCACGTAGTTCTTTACAACCTCTAATGTCGTTGGACCTGTATATCCCGCAGCTCTATTGTGTCAGGGTTACTGCGGGTCCATTGTTTCTGTTGTTTGTTCATTGCTCAGCTACTTTTTCTACCGCAGGAAGACAGGAGTTTTTCTCCCTCTTCTAGCCTGCAGAACGAACACTACTTTTTTTTTCAGAAAGATAAAACGAAAGAAAAACCAAGCAACTGCATTTTTATCCTTGATTTTCAAGCACATTAAAGTGTATTCAAAAGTCTAGCGATATGTTTGGATTCTCTTCAGAACCATTACCAGACAGATGATGAAAGTAGAAATGATAGGCAAAAGTATAAACCTAAAGTTAAGGTGTAAACGTTTTTGAATAACTGTTTTTGTCACAACTAGTCTAAATTGTTTGATACAAAAAGGCCTCTTTGCATAATACCAAATTAAAATACAGATCGCTATCTTGTGAAAATGCAATTGCTCGATTTATTCTGCGTTACTTTTCGTTCTGCCGACTACGTTCCTTTAACGCTCTTGTGGCTGTGTGCTACTCAATTATCTGAATCCTGACCCTAGTTTCAGATCTACTTTTACAATTTTCCAGCCCTCCTCTTCATACCTAGCCTATGTAATCTACCCATTAATGGCTTGAATACTGTGTGTTAAATATCCATTACGCGCGCAGTTACTCGTGATTGGTTATCCGCAATCTAAAAATAACCCAACTTGTGAAAAACACCGTTTCACTGTTAGACACTTTGGGTAATGAATTCCTAAAATACTACAAGTTACTGAAGACAGCTTAATCGTTAATCAATTACTGATCCGTGAGATCGTTAACGTTAGCGTACAGGCGATCGTCATACTGACTGAGGTTGACGTAGGTCTGTGGAAAAAACGAGATAATTTATGTTGTAATTAGCTGTTTGTTGTATAAGGTCATTCACACCCAGTGCAAATTAAGTTATTTGAAATATCTTGGAATACGCTATTTTAATTGATTTTCCCGCGTACAGACTAAATATTACATCACATTCACTTTACAATTTTCACAACTTTTTTCAGTCTACCTAAAACGTGCCGAAGAATGTTTATGGGGGCATTACTCCAGCTCCTCAAAGAAAAAAAAACTGTAAACAAAAGCTTGAAAATATCTTTTTCTGCACTGTTTTCTAGTAACAAGTTATGTGCATGTACAGCGTTTGTGGCACTTTAAAGTAGACAGTTACTCTGTTCTGACGTCTCTGGTACGAAAGTTGAAGTCCCGGATACAAAACTCGCTTTCTGCTTGACAGTACAGACCTGTGTCGATTATAACCTTGTGTTAGGAATTTGAGACGATGTTAAATTGGATTTGATTGGCTAAATATCGTGAAGCTTGTAATAAACAAAATGCGGACCCCAAAAGGCCAAACTTACCAAGTGGTTTTTCTCCATTTCTCTCATTGTCTCTGTCAATTTTTCAAACGTGGGTCGATCAGTTGGATCTTCTTCCCAACATTTCAGCATTATCTGATATCTAATCCACAATGACAATATGATTAGTAACAGCAATGTACCTATACCAGGACCTATACAGTTTGATGGTGCTAAGTAATGGTGTCTTTATGAGCTATTGATGGCAAATAGAATGGTAGTATTAGTCTCCCGATCCCGTCATATTAAGGACAAGAACATGGCTTCTGCGGTTTGTAGTAGCTATCAAGTGTTAAGTAATAGTCAAGAACAAGGTCTTGTATCCGATACAAAATACGACAAATTAATAACAAACGCACCCAAATGCATACAAAAAGAAATTAAACCAATAAATAAAAACAAGCAACAGACAAAAATAACCTCAAAGAATTAAGTTTATAGTTCAGATACTACAAGCCTACTAATCATTCGCCCCCCTCCCCCTGCAGTTTTTGCTCCTGTAGGTTTTTGGAAAAGGGTCGCCATGTAATTATAAGATGGCATATTTTCTCGTGAAACAAATCAACTTTTAAGCTATAAACATGCTTTTTTACTTTCAGAAATGAACAAACGGCACCATCACATTAAAATAACACCCCAATCAGGTCGTTTCTTTCTTTCTTTCTTTCTTTCTTTCTTTCTTTCTTTCTTTCTTTCTTTCTTTCTTTCTTTCTTTTTGTTTGTTTGTTTGTTTGTTCTTTTGTAATAGTCCATCCCTTGTGATAAGCTTTCCTTGTTAGGATCAAACGGGTTGTTCTGGAATATACCCTATGCAGGGGGGAGGCAGAGGGAGTTCAGAGACAGGACTAATACCATAAACGTCAAATAAATGACATAAATGGAACTTACAGTCTGCTGTCAACGTGTCTCGGTTTTGGCATTCTGTATCCTTGTTCCAGCTTCCATGCAATTTGCCCAGCATTTATGTCTGGGTATGGGAATCCGCCTATAGAAAACATTAATTCCTCATCAAAGAAAAATAGTGTAACGTAATAGTCAGAACTGAGTAATCGGAAGGTCATAGGCTCGACGCCTGTTGGAAGAACCCGGGTTTTCTTTATTCGAGTGTGCCCGTGTCTCTCACTGACTCAAAAATTCGTGTATAAAATTGGCAAACGATTTTATAATAAAAAAAATCACTCTAAAAAACCGATGACGATTCGACGCTACTCTACGTCATCATCACATCATTGGCAAATGTTGTTTCTCCTGAGAGGTGCTACCAGCCTGCTTTTTGTTACTTTTTGTATTGAAAATGACTTAAGATGTTCTCGTAATCGATGGTCACATTTTCACTTACGTTTAACTTTCTTTCTCTAACTTTAATCACTTGTTTCAGTAGTTTTGTAGCGGTTTCGTCTATGTGTTTAACTTTAATTATCTGATCAATCGCTTAATGGCCATCGGGGGATATAACAAAAATAGCTTAGAAACAGACAACTACAAACTTACCAACGGTTAGAATCTCATACAGAAGGATACCGTAACTCCAACTGCAACACAAAGGAAAGTTTTAAAACAATGAAAAATGTTTAAAGGAAGAGAATTCTTGTTCTGGTGATGACGCTTATCGTGGAAAACGTTTTAAAATTCACTTTATAGTATGTTATGTGTTCAGTCGCTCTAGGATAATTTTTTCATCGAATGCGGCTGTCCTTGCTGTTCTTTAGCGCCCGTCGACGTTTCGAAAACAGGCTACGGAAAGTTCATCGGGTATGACCCTGTCAACCTAGAAAGTCTTCCCTTGAGCTTGTCGAAACATCAGCCAATGGTGAGCTTATGCGCTCGAACGGCAGAGGAAAGAGGACGGCTAAATGCCCCCTCGTGACCAACATGTTTTGCATCCTCACGCAGTCTGAAAAGTCTTCAGTAAATCGCTGACCCCTTGTTGCTTCCAACACGAAGGAATTAATAATGTGAGGAAAGCAGTTTAAACAAGACATAGCTTCGAAAAAGGTTAGAAAATTGCGGTCAAGCTGCTGTCACACATAAGCGTGTTGGACGTGTCGCTGTGTTCTTTGCACTGCTGTGCTGTTGCTTAAACTCAGTAATGTAGCTAACAAAAACCGTTTTCAGGACGACAAGTCAGAGACTGCTAAAAATTACTTACCCTTACCTGGACAACCGACTGACATTATTCAACTTTATTTAGTTCCCAATCAGAGTACTCACACGTCACTTTGTGTTGTGTATATTCCATACAACAAAGCCTCATACGCAGTCCACTTTACAGGCAGTCGGCCCTTTCAATGGCGGAAACAAAACAAAATAAAACACACACAAAAAATAAATCATTTATCCTTCTAGGTTTGGAAGTATCTTATGCTAGGAAAAGTGGGGTTTTGTTACTCATTGAAAAGGACGTGTTTTAGAAAGCAAATGATTTTTTTCAGTGATCATTACAGGAACATAAGAGAAGAAAACAAAGTGTTTAATGAAATCATATCTGATATATCATATTCCCTGATATACCAAAAGTATATTTTCTGTAGCCTATGGGTAATATAGCCACTGGAATACAGAAAGAAAATTGGGGGTGACGGGGCATTTTTTAGAGATAATTAAGCAACAATTATTCTAAAAAGCAGTAACATACAAAGCAACGTATAGCGGTTTTTTTTTTTTCCTAAATTGAAACTTTATTATCTCTGTTAAATGCATGATTACCCCCAATTTTCTTTTTGGATACCAAACCACTTGCTAAATTCTGCTTTCTCCGCATACATTTAAACCGCGCAAAAATATCCTTGTATTAGTAGGCATCACCCATAGGAAACCCGAGTTTCTTGAGATGTGCAGAGCGTATGCGCAGTAACAAAAATATGCACTGAAACCTTTCCCAGCGGTCACAATTTGAAACTACACTCACTCCACTTTTTCTTGCGTAAACATCATCGTCGCACGCTCTCCTCGCCATCCCAAAATCTGTCACCTTACACTTCTCTCCATCTCCAACAAGAACATTTCTCGCAGCCAAATCCCGATGGATAATCTGAAGGAAGTAATCAACGAATTTTTAGTGTGTTATTTTCATCGTTTGCGAGCACAACAAACTATAAGGTTAATTCTTTTGGGTCGATATATCATGGTCCTTCTGTATAATTGTTCTGTTAAAAGGAAAGTTAAATTAAATTTCTTAAATTATAATTGAACTCAACTAGCTCATTGAACTCATTTGCTTTTCATATTGAGCAGCTGTCTAAAGTTATAGATACAAGTCACGGATGGAAAGGAAAAAGGAGAGACATAACATTCTTGCATGAAAGAGAAAATGTCAGAGGAATGATCCAAGTGTGATTGTACTCCCTACGTTAATTGGCCACACACGACTAGTAACGGGGGAAATGTTCAAGTTCGCTCAATTCCCGCTGATAAAGTATTAGCTCTTTCTTTCTTTCTTTCTTTCTTTCTTTCTTTCTTTCTTTCTTTCTTTCTTTCTTTCTTTCTTTCTTTCTTTCTTTCTTTCTTTCTTTCTTTCTTTCTTTCCTTCTTTCTTTCTTTTCATTTGAGGCATATCTGTTCAAAGCCATCTTTACAGAGATATTTCCTATACAAATACACATTTGTTTGTTTGCATGCTAAGACTTTCCTGGATTTGATATTATTCTTCATGCACTTTGAAACCAAAGACCAACAAAAGTAGCTTTTCCGATAAAGTTACCGTTTCAGAGCCTAATTTTAACCTGACCTTTTTTGAAGACAAATAACTCATTCCATCGGCGACCTGCCAAGCGAACCTAACCAACTGTTGGGCAGTCAGACTGGTCTGCGGTTTTGCATCCGAGTTTTTGAAGAAAGTGTCGTTCAGTCCTCGACTCTTCCTCAAGTATCCCAACAGGTCACCAAATGGTACATACTCAATTAGGACTAACAGGGGATCTGTGAAAAAGGACAAAAGGCGACATAAAGAGATCGTTAAATACTTCAAATGAACACCATTTTCACTCACTCACTCACTCACTCACTCACTCACTCACTCACTCACTCACTCACTCACTCACTCACTCACTCACTCACTCACTCAATCAATCAATCAACCAATCAATCAATCAATCAATCAATCAATCAATCAATCAACCAATCAATCAATCACACAGTTTATCACTCAATCAATCAGATGATTCGTCCATTACCACTTTCAGTGACGCATCCTATCAGCTTGATCACGTGGAGATGAGGTTTCAGTTTTTTCATCAACTCAAGTTCTGACAAAAGGTCCTTTCTGTCTGAGGGAGGGGCATTTCCTGAAAGAAATGGAACAACGATAATGTTATGATCTCTCTGGCTAAAAGCTTGTTCTCGACTAAACTGATCATGTGGAATAACCATGTTATTATGCCCTGGATTGCGATGAAATAACCAGAAAAGACATTTCTGTTTGAAGGAGAATTAAGTTTCATCAGTAATATCTCAATCGACTTCTCCACTATGGGACTCAGCTGAAAGCCCATCATCGGGGTATTCAATCGCAATATCAGCTTGCTCATATCTTAGGAGTATTTATATAAAGAAACGTTATCAAGTTTAAAAGAAATTTTAAAACATCTCACTTCTGAGCATTTTTGCCGCCACCTCGGTGTACTCCTGCTCATCCCGCAAGTTCCACACTGTCGCCTTGGCAACTTTTGAGAAGGCCCCTTCACCAATGATTTTGATAAGGTTCACTTGTTCTCGATTTATTTCCCAGCTTCTTGTTGAGGGATGAAGTGGCATGTAATAGCCATCTGTGGGAGCTTGATGAACCCCACTGACCTCCGACTGGACTGCGATCGAGTGTTGTCTGCTACGAGGCTGTATGTCGTCTTCCCTTGCGTGATTATTAATTTGATTCTGGTGACAAATGGTGTGCAATCAGATTTGATTAATTAAAGGTGACCCACACAATGGTTTCCAGGTTTTCAGCACTTGATATCTCTGAACTGTTTTAAATTTGCAAGCAGTTGCTAATCAGCCATGGTGAAGATGACCTATTGCAATACGATAGTAAAAAATGTAGGTCACCGAGCATGGTTTCAGTTAGTTATAACCAGTTAAGGCTAAATTTAGCGCTGTTTTTAATACCAGTTATTGGTTATGGTAACATATCAACTAGAAAAAAAAGACCACAGCTTGTTAACCAATGCTTCGCCATGTGTTTAAAACCATTGTTGTGGCATTTATTGATAAAGAGTGAATTTAAAGGACCTTCAAATTAACAACTGAAGGGAAGTGTTGTAAGAGACCTTAATAGCTTTCTTAATATAAATTGTTTTCTTTCTCTGCTAAACCAACGAAGCTCTGAAATCACATATAATCCTCAGTCTTCAGGGCGTAAACATATTCCTGGCAATATTCATGAAACAATTAGTTCATTCGCCCAATTATATATTCTTGCTGACATTTTAGAGTAGGAAATAAAGGTCCTGTTTAAACTCGGCGATACGCTAAAGTATAAGTGTTACAGTCAATCCAGGTCACGCGTGAACAGTAATTCCAAGAATGAAATGAACATTCGAATTTCTCTTTGTAATGTCCGACGTGTGATCGAAATGTTGGACATCTCTCTGGAAGTCGTTCCGAAAAAGACGCATTAACTGAAAAAAAGATTCAAAATACTTGGGAAACAATTGTTATTCTTGAAATATTCAATTTTGCAATGTAAGGAAAAATTCATAGCTTTATACTGTCAATAAGCTGGGGAAATTTATACGGTAACTCTGAAATCTCGTTGGCGATTGAAAACTGACATGTAAATTTCAAAATTCAAAAATATCGTTCACGCGTGACCTGGGTTGACTGTAAAAGGCATCAGAAAAATCGCCGTGCGTCCAACCGGCCAGCATGAGACAAACACAAACATAAGCAAATGAAACGCTTCCCTTTTTCTCGTGCTTGTGGATATTAGTTACTTTAGGGGTGGTTATGAATGGTTCAACACTTACCATCGGTACAACGTCCACGCATTTTGCGGATTCGTGTCCTCTGAAACAATAAAAAAGATTAGTTTTTTAATGTTTCGGGTTCGAATTCGATTTTGGTTAACGTTTGGAATTGAATGGCCAACAAAATTTAATTGTAAAACTGTTTAATTTATCGTTGGGTTAACAAAAATTAACTAAAAGTATTTATATATTTTAAAAGGCTTTCGAGAGTCGGGTCGTCTATATTTAATTTTGAGTACTTTTTACCGTCCACAATCTACGCCTATAGGTCCTGTTTACCCGTATCCGTTTTCTGCTTGAAGATAGAAAACCTTGTTTTGTGCTTTGCGTCCATTCACCGGTATTCGCTGAAAAAAGGTCACCGCAAACTCATATTTTGAGACCTTTTCGAAAAGGATGACTTTTTGAGCTTGAACGGCAACGGCCATCGGTTTCGAAAAGTGCCGCTTTCAGTGAGACTGTTTTTATCGGGTTGGTGTTAGCAAGAGAAGAAAACCTTTCTGTTCTCAAAGGAAAATGGTTACGTGTGGAAGAGCGAAAACTAACGGATACATGCCGAATGGGCGTAAATACGTTCTATAAACAAGAAGCATCAAGTGTCATAAATTAAAAACGAATGTTACTTACTGACTTTTTGTCTTGAGTTTCCCTGAAAACAAGAAAAATGCTTTAAGCAAACAACAAACATTATTTCCTCCTAGCCTCTGAGATCCAAATTTTCAAGGATCATCTCGATAAATAATGCCAATCAGTTTCAGTCATTCCCTTCTTTCGATGTCTAGCACCGGCGGTAGTGAAGGCAGCTAAGCGATGTGGCCTTGCAAAAGTATCTCTGATGTTTGAAAGATTTAAGGTCCTCTTCATCGTAGTGAATGTCCTTAACCTCAGCCAGAGCTGAGTAATCTGTTATGATCATGCGAATCAAACAAACAAGTATCTCAGTAGTGGCTAGTAAGATCGGCCACGTGACAGTGGTTCCTGGATTAGAAATGTTACCTGTTGTCGTGCTTTTTACATGGCCATCGGATAAGCTGATCTAATCGCCAGGCTTCCAGTATCGTGTATTAGTTTCCCACATAAACCTTAGTTACCCTAAAATGATTATCATACTTAGTTTACTGAGTAAATTTTGTTCCTCAATATATTTTACAGGCAACTTAAGTTAACGTCCCATAAATAAGTAAATGTCATTTGCCATGACTGTTACCTGGAGAGCTGCAGAGGAGAAAACTCAGAATACCAATCAACAGCAGTAAGATGAAGATTACAATGATGTAAACAGAGTGTAGAATTGTCTTTTCTTCTCCACAAGAATACCCTAAAATGTGAATGACTGGACGTAAATACATACACACACCATGAGATACAACCCACATTTTCATGTTTCGCCACGAAACAATCTTGACCGAATAATGTTTGAGATGTGTGGTGATTCGGGAGTTTCCTGGTAGGCTAGGGTAAAAGAAGCTACTTTTAAAAAGTTATCTTCAACGAAAAATTTACTTTTCCGTACACCATTGTTTCCATAATTTCACATCACGGAAAATGTAGATGTGATTTTAGAAAATTGGGTTGAAGAAGGGAGGACGTGACATTCAGTCCCGTCAACGCCAGTTTGCACAACATAACAAATACAACTTATCGTGGACGAACTCAATATGACCTGGGATCACAGATCTCATTTTTGACAATTTCAAAGAAACACACCATTCGTTTTTACCAGAAAAACCTTCCCTTCTTCCAAACGAAAAATCTAATACAACAGGAACCCTTACCTTCAAGCGAGAATGCTTTAGGAAGGGCATCTCCCTCGAACACATAATTTCTGGCGTAAACCTTCACCATGTAGTTGTTATTTTTACTCAGACCTTCGATGAGTGATTCTCTGATAGCGGGGTCAGTAATGTTTTTGTCCTGTAGAATGACCACTCTGTATGCTGTAATGGGACTTCCTCCATCATCAGCTGGTGCAGTCCATTTTACCTTTAATGAAGTGGCCTGAATGTCTGTACCTTCTGAGATGACGCTTGGCGAACTGGGCGCCTCTGGAGGAGAAGAGAGCATTGCTGTATGAGCAGAAAGCGTTAAATTGTTGAAGGAAAATGACAGTTTGGCTAAACAATAATAGCTATTTCCAGAGGCGTGTCCCTTGTTTTTTCGCAAAGAGCAAAAAACTAATAAGTATAATTAATATTTTTCATATTGACTAGCGAGCAAAGACCACTATGAAGTCCAGAGCCAAAAAAGGGGTCCTAGTGGCCAGATTTAATTTCATGCTTATTAGGTAGCTCATCGGTCTTTCTGGTTATATTACGTTCATGAAAGCAAGCAAAAAATCAATACTCCTCTTACTTATCTGTTGTAATTGTATCGTTTGCTTTGCATAATGGCCAAAGCCGTTATCAGCTTTGCAAGTGTAAATTCCAAAATCTTGGTCATCAGTCGTATCAACACGGATTGTGTTTTCCTTGGATGTGACGGAGTTGAGCACACTTCCATTGGGTTTGATCCAGGTGATGGTTGGTGTGGGAATTCCATCTGACACACACTTTAATGTTACTGTCTGGCCAATCCACGACTCACTTTTGGATGACGTAACATTTTCTATGGTAGCTGGATCTGAGAATGCATTGCATACAAAAGCCATCGTTAGTTTGGCATTGGGTCCCCCTGAAGAAAGCACACGCCCACACTCACGCATACATCAAGAAGGCGACCCATTTCGATGTCACTTCAGAACTCCTTTAGAGGAAAAGCCACACAGTTCATGCAGGAACTTACCAACTAAAAGTACCTAAGTTGGCAGAATATTTGAAAATAGATGACTCTTGAGAGTTTTCTGATTGACGTATAAAAATACACTCAAACCTGGGTAACGAACGTACAACTGACTGTCAACGATGAATGGGCCAAGCTTTTCGTCGGCAATTTCATCCTGCAGAGGCTTCAATGGCTCTACTGATGATTGATCGAATACCAACCCTACAGCCGCCATGACAATCTCAGAACTAAAAATGTAAATATACGCAGATGCAAATCAACTTTATGACGAACCTTGTATGGATATTCTTAGTCCGATGATGGTATGGTTCGTACCGAAATATAACTTGTTTCCAACTTAGTTTTTGTCATTATGTCGGAGTATCTTTCGTTTTATATGTACTGAAATTATCAACAGGTACTGGGTTTTAGTATTATGACTAATGATAAACACGTAAAATGTTTTTTTTTTTTTTTGCCAAAATAGGAACTACGTGATAACACTATTGGAAAAGAATAGAAATGGAATGTTTATGCTGGAAATATCTTTTGTTTGATTGAGAAGGAATTGAAAAACTGAGAAAGGAGTGCTTCGTGTTTTGTCAGGGTACCCAAACACCTGAAAACAACGAAAGCACTCGCATCACGGTCTTGTACTCTCATGTTTGTTCTTCCGAGTTTGGAAACCCTGAAGAAACACTCGCGCTTAAAGTATTACAGCAATAATTTACTAGTAGCGTTGTAGAGCACTTACCCAATATCAAAATTTTGAAGAGTAAGACTGTAAAGCAATTTCTCAGGATTGGTGGTGTAAACAGCCGAGATCTCAAAACATAAAAAAATAACAATCAGAGTAATAGAAATGGTATTTTGCATTAGAATAAACCAGAATAACGTTTACAGAGCGACGCGCCTTACCGTGGCCACCCAACAAACTTTCTAAAATACAAAAAGACATATTTTCTATAGTTCGTTGTTGCGTCACTTGCCTGTTGGACTTTGCAAGGAGGCGTAGCCGTTAGTCAAATTCGCGTATCCTGATTGGCAAACTTGTAAAAAAAGTTTGTTGGGTGGCTTCGGTAAGGCGCGTCGCACTGTAACAACTGGTATACTCCTTCGGATTGATCACCTATTTTGACAGCTAGGTTTTCTATTATTAAATTGGGAATTTATTTCACCTTTTCAGGATTATTTATGGTTATCGCCGTTACTTTCAGATTTTTATGCCATTTTATCAGTCGTTTTTTGATTTGACTATTTTTGAGTCAATCTGACCGGTTTTCTGGGGTTTTGGATATCCAAGATGGCAGCAGTACGATATAAAAGACGTAATTCGCAAGCCATATGACGGTATCACCCCATTATGTGGAACCCAAAATAAATAGATTTCTTAGTACAACATATCCTCCAGGCTTCGTTGCAATAGGTTAAATGCCCCTCAAGTTACGAGCGTACAATGTGTCCCTTCCTCCTTCTCCTACCCTCCCACCTCAGGCTCATCAGGCAGATATTGCATGTACGCAAGAATTCTTGACATTTGGGAAGGTAATAGTGAACTTTTTAAGGCCGTTATAAGGAAAACGTTATCGCACAATTATCAGAACATTTCCAACGATTGCTGAACATTGCCAAGGCAGATTGCAAAAACTTGTATGGCCGGTTTGCAATTGGTCAAAACAATCTGATTCACGTCCTATTCAATAACCCATCATTTTCAAAGATCGGAAAAATTCTCTGCCCTTATAATTTATCAAGAAGTGTATATTAAGGCAAAAACGTTATAGCTTACTGCTGAAAGAAAATTGTATTCCACCGCCTTCAAATGTTTATGATCTCTCCTGGAAAAGGCTTTCTTCCATGTTTCGCCTCTTACGGTCATGGTAATTACTCCAGATTTGCAGTGTTTCCGCGCGCCTATTACAAACAAAACAGAAAAATAAATTTCCACACTGTTTCGGAAGAGTGTAGATGATGTTGCACTGGGAAATTTTAAATTTAACGCTCCACAGCGCAGGGAACTTTCAATGTAACATTATGCAATTGTTCGGGAAACGCGTAGCAAAAGTATATAAAAACAGATAACATGTTTTCATGTTATCTAAACAAATTTCTTCGTTAACAGTTGTCCCAGCGCTGTTACACGATAACAACTTTTAAAGCAACTTCCTTCCGTGTGACACAACCTTAAAGGCGGAACAATGGGACAGTCAAATCTTACAATCGACGCATACTTACATGACAAACCGACAATGCTGACTCGAGTAGCATCCCTGCCATATCCGTTGCTAGCCGTGCATCTGTATGATCCAACATCCTTTTCCTGCATGCTAACTATACGTAACTCATAGCCAGAAATATTAAACTGTTTTTGTGGGACACCATCTTTGGTCCAGATAAAAGTCGGTTTTGGGTCACCATGTCCAAAGCACTTCAAGGTTAGAGTTTTTCCAAGGTCCATGATTGTCATTCTGCGCGGATTAACAATGATTCTGGGAGGTACTGAAAAATAGTTATATTATTAACAAAAAAACCGTCATGAATGTTCAACTTTTTCATTCCTTGCTTCAAGTCCTAAACCTTAAAGAATGGCCATTGAAATGTAATTAGCTGATAAGAAATTCTTTTCTGTAGTACTGTGTATGATACCACACACAAAGCGGATCTCAGTTTTGAGTTTGTGGATGTAATTCGTACGTATGCCAATCAAGACGAAAAGGTATCGAGCAGTACTTTCCGTCTGGTACGTACGGTTAATAATACCGCTCTTCAAGGTGTTTCTTATTCCAGAAGATTACAGAACTATTCAAAGGAAGTTGTTGAACAATAACGCAATTTTCTTTAACTTTAATTTCAATTTCAGTTTTCTGTCTTTCGTTTGACAAATTACAATTTCTTAAAAATTAAGAATCCAAATTGTTTTGTTACCTCACATGTCTTAGATATAGATCCCTTCCAAAAAGCACTTGTATTTAGTAATGGGTAAGAGCACCCCCAATAGGCTACTTATTTTACCTTTAACATCAAGCCTTATGTTGTATGCCCAATGAGAATCCGTCAGGTAAATCCTGCACTGAAATGTAGCTTTCTCTTTCTTAGTCACCTTCTTTATAGTTAAAGCAGAGAATTCATTCGTACTAACAACACTTGTGAACCGAGACTGGTAGGCGTCTGGTATGAAACGGTCTCCATACAATACATAGGCGACGTCTCGCTTTCTAATGCCATCATCCATGATGAAGAAAGTTTGCCTTAAGCTTTGATTTGTCGGCAATGTGTATTTCCATATCAAAGAATAGTTAGTAGTGCCACTCAGCACTTGAATAACAGCGGTTTGAATGTTTGCTGGATCAGCTCCAAGGGTAGTCTGGTTCCAAGCTGGAAGAGGGACAGCCCACAAAAATGTATAAGCAACTGTAAGTAAGAAGTACAGAGGTCAAATTTAATGTTTTTTTTTTTAAGCTACAGTTTCAGGATTACTGTTAAAGACACCTTAACATTTTCACACCTTGCAGAGCTACTGTGGTGACGAGTTGGCTATGATCATGATTGATGATAGTCCCATACCCAACAAGAGCTAGTAGAATACTAGAAGGCTAAAAGACGATTTAATGGTCGCTACTTCTCGGGCATGGTATAATGGTCGATATTCCATTGCGCTAAGCCAATCACAACTCCGAAACTGCATTATTCAGTGATACAGGTTAAAGTAATGATAAATATCCGGAGATAAGAAGAATCATAGCCTGAATGTCAGAATCCTCATGTCTGCCAACGCACGAATATAATATGCTTCCGTCAGTATATGCAATGTTATATCTACTGATATTTTTAATCTTGTGGCGAAAAGTAAGGTATCCTACCACGAGTGTAACAACTCGTATACCTACCTTACTTACACAATTCAGTATGCCTCATGTATACTGGGGAATAATATAATTACGTACAAGGAATCCTAAAACAAGTATAAAGGATCCTGAGTGTGTGATTTTCTTGGCAAAGCCCAATGCATCTTAATTGTAATACGTGAAATTGTACATCATGCCACATCCTGAAATTTTCAGTACAAGGCTTTCCCTTGCATGTAGGAAAAATCATTCATGCAGTGCGTGCCAGAAAAAGAAAAAAAAAACTATTTAGTGAGCGATCAACATTTCGGCAATTATCAGTTCGCTTTTTGAATGTTATAAATATTTTGATCGTCTGTTTTTAATCGGAACTATTTTAAGATAAGAGAAAGGGAAAAGGCTCTAAATTTTCAGTTTTAGTACGTGATTCACAAGTATGGTTGAAAGGCTACATGAAAGCTTCATAAACGGCGCTAACGTCTGTACCTGTAAATTTCTAACCCACACATATGAACAAGATTTGATATGACGTGGCAAAAACTGACCAGCAAAGTCAACTTTATACTGTGTAAGATTTTGAAAGATAATGAGCAACATTTTTTAGTTTATAATGAACGCTGTGATAGTCCCCTTAAGGGGGTGACCGCCATTTCCAAGTAGCGCAAACGTGAAAATATAGTGTGTGCGAGAAGCTGATCCAATATAGGTGAAATTATTTTTTTCGAAATATTCACAGCTTGCAAGCCTAGGTTATCCAACAAAAATTATCGATCCTGGAAAACTTAAAGGGGGTTTGGCTTTGTTTTGAAGCGCATCGTAGCAGTTTCAGTTCAGTTTTCACACCTCGGTGATTTTTCCGGTTTACTTGCAGCACAAATGGAAATCAGACTGAAAACGTGACTGTACGTTTCCGAGAATAGCCACTACTTCCTCGAATTTTATTTCTAGGTCTTATTATCCGTCTCATCGCTACCCATCCTTCGAAATTGAAACTTGTCTTGTCAATCATACCATACCTTCATATCATACCTTATAAGGAAGAGGTAAGGCAACTTTCTGTTCTTTAAACAGAACTAATATATTGTCAACGTTGAGGGGCCGAAATTTTTGAAACAGCAACTTGAAGCTGAATAAAGGCTTCAAATAAATAATAAAATCCAAAAAGAATCAGAGTTCTAGAAATCTAGAAACAAATTGTAATTCTTTTTTATCATTGTAATTGCAATTTTAATTTAGGCCTGTTAAAAAGAAATCATGTGCCACTTCCAGCACTTTCAAATTAGCAAAAAGACAAAGTTTGTAATGAAAAAAATTTACGGGCGTTGATACTGAGCAGGAAATCAAAACAGCTGTAAGCATCTAAATAAACATCAAAACAGGTGTGTATCCAGTCAATTGTAGAACGCACCAACTAACAACTTTCCTGAAGAAAAAAGGCTTCTTTCATCATTCCTGACGCAAAATGCCTCCAATAATCAACTTAGAATACTACGGCCAGTGACAATATGCTGTTACACTTTCGCCTTTATCGCGTATCCCTCCCTTTCGCGGCACCATTCAATGTTGTTTAAAAAACTTAAACGCCCCGCAAAGGACGTCATGTTCCTTGCGCTGCCTAACATTGCACAGGGGAAACGAGGCGGGAGGTCGAACGACTTATGAAACTCGCTGTAGTCCTCTTTTCCTGAGATAACGACATAGGCCATGAAATTGTGAGCCGATTTCCTTACCATTAGAATTCGTCAACCTCTTAAGATTGAAGTAGTTTCGCGCCACGTGTGCCGTAATTTAAGAATGGCTGGCAAGATTGTTAACCTTCTGTTAGAGTATCTGACTCACCTGAGTTATTGGAAGACATGTACAGAGGCAATACGAGAAGAAATGAAGTTAAGAACGCAATTTGCGACATCACTTTTCCGTATAACTCGCACCTAACTTAACTTGACCACTTCAAAAACTGCTTGTTACAAAAGCATAAACAAGGAACTTACATCAGCTGTCTAACTGTAAAATGGAATTACGAACAAGCGCTTTTGGTCAAAAAAGGTCATAAGTACATTTCCGGATGTATTCCGAGAAATGTTTTTGACTTTTCTATTTCAATCCTTTGATAATAATTTGCAAGTAAAATGTTATCTTGTGACAAACATGGGACAGGGAAAAAAAATTGAGTTCTCGAAAAGAATTGAACCCCGAGCTTCTGCACGCCGATAAGATACTCCAAGCATTGAGCTACTGGGAGGTAATATGGCGAGATACATGAACATCATACAATCGGAAAGCAGTATTAAACAGTTAGCATTTGAAAGTTAAAAGAGCGGGCGATACTCAGTCTTTTGTGAATTCGCGGTAAAAAATTTGATGGAGTTCCTAAGTCTCTATGCCTTAAATCCAAAACATTTGGAAATCGATATCGGTAAAACTAAAAATAGATATAATGGAATAATGACGATAACATCAGGGATCGCGCGTTGCAGCAGTGTCTTATCCCACCCAGCTCAAATAATTAAAAAGTAAAATTTTGCTTTCGCGTGCGGTTGAATTCTTAGACAGATAATTGCTTAAAGATACTGTGAATTGGCACCAGTTCATCCGGATCAAGGCTATGATGGTAATTACGGTAATTTCCGTTCCATATGCCATTGCGAACAGGGACGAAAAAGAAAACTACCTTACATGTCATGCTATTTTAATACATGCAAAAGTGCTCAGTAGCGTTTCAGTTTTACTTCCGCCTTTCAGTGGAATTCTTAGACAGTAAAATTTATTGCCTGAATACGTTGTGAGTTCGCACAAATTTATCGATCAAGGCTATGATGGTGATTACGGTGATTTCCGATCCATACGCCATTACTAAGAAAGACGGAAAGGAAAACTGCTTTGCATGTCATGGTTTTTGATTTTGTTGTGTGTTCATTTTCGTTTCATCAAAGGCTGTAATTACATTTTAACGGATTACAAGAATTGGTCTTCCGCCGACTGCCCATTTTCAGTAGAGGGTTTGGCCTTAGTAATTGCATACCACTTCTTCAGGCGGATGCCAGTCCCTTTTGATCCACTTTGACAGCTAGGTTTCAGCTCCTCTTCTCCTGACTATCAATACCATCCTGAACGGGAAAATGAACAATATATATTGTTTGTGTCTCAGCGAAAATTAATCCTCGACTGAATTGTGTGGTTTTCTCTTTCTAGAAATTTTGTGTTGCCCTTTGGAACGTTACTTGCTCGAGACGTCATCCATTCATCATGTACCTTATTGATAACATAGTTTGCCAACGGTCACGCGATGACAGAAAGATAATTGGAGAGCGTTTGCCAGCACAATGGCAGCCTCTCTTTAACAATTAAATTATGAGCTCGAGATTTCTATCGCGTGATAGTTGATGAGGGCGAAGCCCGAATCAACTATCACGCATAGAAATCGAAAGCGAATAATCTAATTGATTTAGTATAAATCTACTAGTCGTTCAAAACTTAATACCTAAATTATCTATTTCCTCATCGAAGGCACTTCGAAAACGCGAAGAAGCGGGCGCCATTTTGTTGAAAATCGCTACTCACTATCTATCACAAAATAGATAGCGAGTAGCGTAGCCAATCAGAGAACGGAATTCGTGATAGAAAACTAGTAGATCTATACTAATACTGTTTATATGCTAAGCAATACGTTTGTATTCAAAGAATGAGAGGACGCCGTAAGTAGACATAAAAATGAAAAAAAAGAGCTTAAAAAACCACGAAGACGCGTTTTTGCTCCTTCCCCTTAAGTTTCTTTTTCAAATTTTAACTAAACTTTCTTGAGCATATCACGGCCCTGTGCGAATACGTTTACAAAAGTATACCAAATAGTAAAGTGAAAGAGAAAAAACAAATCATCCAACATTTTAGTCAGTCTAAAACTAGAAAGGAGGGAAAAAATCATCCAACATTTCAATCAGTCTAAAAATACAAAATAATGGTAGTAAGTGGGATTTAAAACATTATTATAAAACTGAAGTTTTAAAGTATCTCTTTAAATGTTACATACTGGAACAGTCTTTGGGACAGGCTGTGTAGAGAGTCCAAAAGTGTTACTGTAAGGTACGATGAGATCTCTGACCTGTAAACAGATTAACAGGCGAAAGTCACAGAGCTCCACAAATCACCCTCAACACAGTCAATTCAGTCACCCTCTAACCATGAGACCCATCCCACATCCAACACAAATGTGCGAAAAGCTGATTCGGTCAAAAGATTGAGATTAAAAGAAATTAGGTAGAAGTTATGCATACCTTTCGGTGAACAATCTAGTTCAGCCTTGAAGTCATCTCAATGACTGATGGTTTGGGGAAAACCTTCAAAGAACTGTACAAAACTTAATACCAAGTACTGCTGATGGCTGAGAGGCACCAATGAAGAACCCTAACGGGCTAGAAGACAGGGTGGATTCCTGACCTACTTGAAGTAACCATTGTTTTATGTGCTGTTTCCTTCTTTCATTTTTTATTCTTGCGTAAAAAAAAATATTTAGAATGGCACGTTACAATGAGTCAAACTTAGGTGTGTAACAGTAGACAATGTAGCCTGTAGCATTTTCGTCCAAGATTTCTCTCACAAGGCTAGAAGACATTCTTTTTAGCTTAAGAAGTATGTCCAAGAGGAGAGAATGCAAGTTAGACTGGTCTTTGCTTTTCAGAAAAAATTCCCTTTTCCTTTATTCTTTCACGTACCCAATTTTACTGCCGTGCAGAAAGTTAGACCTAGCTGTAAACTTCGTTACGTTTACTTCAAGGACGCCAAAAAGATTATTTGGAAACTGCGCTGATGTTTGTGAAAGTTGCATTGAAAGTGAAAGTTTGGTACTTATCATATTTAGTTTTTAATTAGAAGTTAAAAGTTAGTGATGAGTTCTTCGCACTAGATTTATTATTCTTCAGTTCACGATTTATTGCTTGGCGTTTCAAAGGCGTCAATGTGCAGGGAAATCAAACAGCTGAGTGGTTAAAAGAGCTGCAAGAGGGGATGAATGGGTGAATCTGAAGCGTCTTTTTCGACTCCAAAGAGAAATAATAATTGCATTTTACAAGGAAAACGGAGAACCCATAATATGCTGTTGGACTAGAAGCAAATCGAAGGATCTGTTGGGGGTTATGTGGTCTTACATACCGCATGGTGCCATCGCTTCGTGGGTTTTCATATCAAGCGGAGCAGTTGCGCTGTGACGAGGACTACTAACTAAAGTTGATGATGTGAGAATTTTTGTTGAGTGATCTTGATGTACAAACGTCTGTCTGTAATCCGTATTGTGTAGCTTATGGATGACATGGTTTGTCATCGGCCGCGCGATGGCAGAGGATAATTGGCGTCCCTTCGCGAGCACCATGGCAGCTTCACTTGCTGCTCATCAACAAAGTATTCCATTTGTTTTATACCTATCGACGTACAATGGACGTATTTTTTAACGTAGAGATTAGAATAAACGAGCTAAAGGAACCTGACAAAGGTGTGTTGTAGCTCCTTTCCCGTTTTCCTTTTTCAATTTTTGATTAAGACTTTAATGAACAATCCCAGTCCTATGGGAATATTTATACAAAAGGAGACTGAAACAGTCTAAAATAGAAAATTGAAGTGAGTCGTTTTTATTAATCATTCTAAAAAATACGTCTAATAATATCTATATAAGCGAAAGATACCAGGCCAGTATTTGGGACGTTCCATGTATAGAATACTATATTGATACTGTACGGTATGACAAGGCCCTTTTGACCTGCATACAGATTAAACTGGTAATCTTCAATCTGTATATAACATTGTGCAGCTTATAGGATGACATGGCTTGCCAAAGGTCACGCGATGGAGGAAGAAAATTGGAGAGCGTTTGCCAGCGCAATGGCAGCCTATCTTACTGCTCATATGCTAAGTAATACGTTTGTTTTAAAGAATGGGCGGACAGATTAAACAGGTAATCTTAAATCTGTCTGTAATATTGTGTACCTTATTGATGACATAGTTTACCAACAGTGGCGCGGTGGCAGGAAGATAATTGGAGAGCGTTTGCCAGCATGATGGCCGCCTCTCTTACTGCTCACATACTAAGCAATACGTTTGTTTTAAAGAATGGGCGGACAGATAAAACAGGTAATCTTGAATCTCTCTGTAATATTGTGTATATTATTGATAACATAGTTTGCCAACGGTCGCGCGAGGGCAGGAAGATATTTGGAGTGCGTTTGCCAGCGTGATGGCAGCCTCTCTTACTACTCATATACAAAGAAATGCGTTTGTTTCAAAGAATGGGCGGACAGATTAAAGAGGTAATCTTGAATCTCTCTGTATTATTGTGTATATTATTGATGACATAGTTTGCCAACAGAGGCGCGATGACAGGAAGATAATTGGAGAGCGTTTGCCAGCGTGATGGCAGCCTCTCTTACTGCTCACATACTAAGCAATACCTGCAATACGCTTGTTTTAAAGAATAGGCGGACAGATTAACAGGTAATCTTAAATCTGTCTGTAATATTGTGTACCTTATTGATAACATAGTTATCCAACAGTCGCGCGATGGCAGGAAGATAATTGGAGAGCGATTGCCAGCATAATGGCAGCCTCGTTTACTGCTGATATGCTAAGCAATACGTTTGTCTTCAAAGAATGGGAGGACGCCGTAAGTAGGCGTAAATGAAGAAAAGGGCTAAAGGAACCGCGAAGATGTGTTTTTGCTCCTTCCCCTTAAGTTTCTTTTTCAATTTTTAATTAAACGTTATTGAACAAATCTCGGCCCTGTGCGAATACGTTTACAAAAGGATACCAAACAGTAAAGTGAAAAAGAGAAAAAAAAATCATCCAACATTATAATTAGTCTAAAAATAGAAAATAATGGTAGTAAGTGGAATTTAAAATTATTATAAAACTTAAGGTTGAAAGTATCTGTTGAAATGTTAGATAATGGAACAGTCTTTTGGACATGCTGTGTAGAGAGTCCAAAAGTGTTTCTGTAAGGTAGGAGATCTCTCACCTGTAAACAGATTAACAGGCGAACGTCAGGAGGTCCACAAATCACCCTCAACACAGGACTCAATTCAGTCACAATCTAACCATGAGACCCGTCCCATGACTTGGTCAAAAGATTGAGATTAAAAGAAATTAGGTAGGAGTTATGCATACCTTTCGACACCTTTTAAACGGCAAAATCAGCAAAGGTGCAGGTCACGGTGCAGTGGAAGATTTGTTATCGATTTGTCCTCTCCCTGGACCATTTCTCGCCACATTTGGCTTGAAAAATTGTCTTCTGGTACCACTAGGTGCATATAAATGCACCTTCTGTTTAAAACAGGATAAGACAACTTACTGAAGTAATGAGCTATTTCCATTAAAAGACTTTGACCAGTAAAATGAAATAGGCTACTCAGCTACTCCACCAACTTCATATGCCTTTTGACCACACCAGCCAACACAATGCTATAAAACTTTTAAAATGAAGGAAAATTGTTTGTTTCCTAAAGTACAACTACTTCATTCATCTATAAATAAAATGTTCTATGAAGTACACTTAATTTTAATCGTGGGGGAATTTCTTTTCATGCAATGGTGTAGAACTATTATAAGTACGAAAACTATCTCCGTACTGAAGAATAATAATCAGGCAATCATCCTCACAACCTGCAGTCACCACTTTGTATAACCACTGGTAATTGCGTTCCTAACAAGGGCAAAGGGCTAGACACACAAAATGCAACTGTTTCATCCAAAAGACGTTACCAGTGAACATTCTGACTCAGTCGTAAAGCCCTCAAACGACTGATGGTTTGGGAAGAACCTTTAAAAACTGTACTTCTGTTAATGATGCAATTTCCTTTTCTCTTTGTGTAAGCAGCGGTAATTCCGTTGATAACGAGGGTGAAGAGCTAGACACACAACACTTTGCAAATATTTCATCCAAACGAGACGTTGCCGGTGAACAAGCTGGTTCAGCCTTGAAGTCATCTCAATGACTGATGGTTTCGGAAAAATCTTCAAAGAACTGTACAAAACTTAATACCAAGTACTGCTGATGGCTGGGAGGCGCCAATGAAGAACCTAAACGGGCAAGAAGACAGGGTGGATTCCTGACCAACTTGTAGTAACCATTGTTTTATGTGCTGTTTCCTTCTTTCATCTTTTATTCTTGCGTAAAAACAATATCTAGAAAGGCACGTTACAATGAGTCAACTTTAGGTGTGTAACAGTAGACAATTTAGCCTGTAGCAGTTTCTTCCAAGCTTTCTCTCGCAGGTTAGAAGACACTTTTTTCAGCTTAAGAACTATCTCCAAGAGGAGACAATCCAAGTTAGACTGGACTTTGCTTTTCAAAAAAATACCCCTTTCCTTTATTCTTTCAAGTACACAACTTTTACTGCAGAAAGTTAGACCTGTAAACTTCGTTACGTTTATTTTTTAAGGACGCCAAAAAGATTATTTGGAGACTACACTGATGTTTGTGAAAATTGTATTGATGAAATCTCCTGGAAACTTTCTTGTTGCTGGTTTCTGTGAACGGGGTTGCCACAGTACCTCAAGTCAGTTATTTCGGTTAAATTTAAAGTTGATATTTATCTTCCACATGTATATCGTTTGCTCTTTAATAAAGCAAAGAGAATGAATAATATTTGATTAAGTTTAGTGCTATTTATCACAAACGTTAAGGAACATACAAAATTAAACTATCGGCCCGGTGGGTGATGTTTGGGAGCTTCCTTTAAAGAACACAAGCAAATAATTAAATAAATGTATTGTAATAATACTGTAATAATAATAGTATTATAGTGTTTTTGTATTTGTCCAAAAGTGTGATAAGTATAGTTGTACGTCCTTGTTTAACTGCAATAAAATTCTTCATTTAAAAAATAAACAACAACAACTAATAAATCAAAATTAATTTTTTTTCAAAGTTCACAACTTCATTGTGGTTGATACACTACTGAATGATCCATTTCATTTACATTTTTATAGATATGAAAAAAGAAACATCGATGTAACTTCCTCTTGACGATGCATCTCATTTAAACTGCACAATAGAATCAACTCGAACTCAGTTAACACGAGGAAAATCCGATTTCCCCTTGATTTGATCCCATTTATTCAGCCATTTACTATCAGCTAGCTCGAACTGTCTGCTAACGGCTCAAATTTAACACGGAAACTGGAACTCTAACACTCAATTAAATTATCAAAACGTTGGTCAGGAAACCTGAATATGCCGGGACTGAGGTAGCTCAGTGACGTGTCGAAATCTTCAATCTATATTAATAACGTGTGCTATATATGGAAACGGCTCATGAGGCCTTTGTTTTGTCCTTAAAATGTTCCTAGACACCCTTATCAAAAGGCCCTTGTAAAAACTGGTTGTACCAAGATGATTCGTGATTGTATATACTAAGTAATAAAACGACGATATTTCATTAATTATGTTTTATTGATATTTGTTCAGTTATTTGTTGCCCTGTCAATGGACATCAACCAACCATTGTTACCTAGGAAAAAAATGGAACTCAGCTGCAGAAAGGTGAAACAATATGTCCACCATTGCCATTGTGGAAAAAGAAGACTTTGGAGTCTACATCTGTACTGCTACAAATTGCTTAACTAAAATGGGACCATCCACTATCCTGCCTAACAGAAGATAATTGTTGTCATTGACTGTGGCGTCAATCCTCGTTCTCTTGCTCGCAAGGACTTACTGAAAAGTGATAAAAGTAAAATTTTACATGTTATACCGCAGTACATGTGATGATGGCTGGTTGCTCAGTGCAAAAAGTGTTATGGAGTGCATGTAAACGTATAGTGATTGTTTTACGCACTTGTGAAGAGTTAGAAAAAACGGAGCTACGTTTGTGTGGATTATCAGTACTGAATAGATGCTTATAATTATATGTAAAAGAATACTTGCTTCAATTGAAACCGGGGTATGTGCACAGCGTGATAATTTACGGTATAAAAGGAAGCGCAAACAACAATGTTAGCGTTAAAAATACTATGTGCTGGCACTCTGTGACCGTCCATTGGTCGAGGAAAGACAACAGTGGATCCTTTAATCTTGGCTATTGTCAATATGAAATGAATTGACATAAAATTACCATGTCTTCCTCATGATGTTTGGTTTTATTCAACGGTAAAAAATGACAAAAAGGGCAAGTTTAGCAGACAGAAATTATACTACCCACAGTTAACCCATAAAGCCACAATGCTTACCAGCATTGACTACTTCATCATTTGTGGCTGTGAAAATAAAGGACATAAGTACTCAATTTTAAATGTATTCAATGAATTGTCCTAATAGTTTCCACTTTTGTGTATATGGAGAACATGGAGAACTGAAGAAAATACATATCTAAGCTTTCGCTAAGCAGTTACCCAACATTGGTACCGTTGAACTCCCAAGGAAAACCGAAAATAGAATTAGCGGTACTTAGGGTGTTCAATTTCAATCAGCCTTTATTAAAAAAAAAATGTTTTAAACGATAAACATCGCTGTTGCTTCCCTTTGGCTGTGCCTTTCATTTATATTGAGCACCACCTAAACAGAACACTGACGATGACGCCAACTCTATTATACTATTCTGTAAAACCCCCTTTTTAAATTACAGTCGCCACTGTAATACGCAATGCTGCTCTAACCTGTCACCAATATACGAATATTTGAAGTTCATTTTAAACCCCTATATTTCAGACTGGAATTACATTCCATCAAACATTATGCCAGCATCTTCTTTTAGATTACTGGCGCTGAGTTGTGAACATTGTTATGAACATCTTTTGATTGCTTCGTTTATTATATAGTGAGTGATTATCATTTAAGAACTTTTGAATTACATTGTAAATGATTTTATTTTTTTTATTTTTTGCTACAAGTATAATTTTAAGACTTTTAACATTGGAGAGTAATCATTTCACCCCTTTTATTCTCCAGTCATTTAAGTCCGGGTTTGTAGTACATGTACCTTTAAAAACATTGGAATCCAAAGTTTATTCATGCAAAAGCATTATCATTGTAACCAACTTTGTTATTAGTTTTGAAATTTGAGGATGGGTTCCAGAATTAGAAAGATTTTTCTTGGGAAACAAGAATATCTTCAGAAGTTTTCAACAGCATTCAACATAGGAAGCAAGAAAGTGAAGGCACAGCTGCTACTTATCAATGGCAGGAGAAAGGAAATATTGCATTGATGCAATGATACGTGTTCCTCACATCTCTGTATTTCATATCTCTGCAAAGAATGCTGCCACCGTACAAAGGCCCCAAAGAAAGTATTTCTCGATGTAATGTTGTCCACTTGGCAGGGTTGAAGTAATCGAAAAAGTAAACGTAGTCCACGTAATTGTGAACAAAGGAGAACGTACTCCGTGTTTCGATAATCTTTTTACCAGCATCTTTTAAGCTGACTGGCCTGTATAAGAGGGCCTATCTTCAGGAAGATGGAATGTTTATTATCCACACCCCAATACTTTAGAGTAAGAGCCTTGCTAGTGTTATGTTGATTTGGATAGTCTCAGCATTTATTTTTGGTCGCACTACAATTTAGTATGTTTAAAATCAACAATTGAACGTGAAAGTTTGGTAACTATCATATTTAGTTAACGTTTTTAATTATAAGTTAACAGTCTGTGAGTTGTTCGCACTAGATTTATTATTTCTCAGTTCACTATTTATTGCTTGACGTTTCAAAGGCGTCAAGGTGCAGGGAAACCCTACAGGTGAGTGGTTAAAAAAGCTGCAAGAGGGGATAAATGGGGCGTTAAAGAGCAATAATATTTGCATGTTACAAGGAAAACGAGGACTCCATTGACAAATCTCATAATATGCCGAGGGACTGGAAGCAAATCGAAGGATCTGGTGGAGGTTATCTGGTCTTATATACCGCATTGTGCCATCGCTTCGTGCGTTTTTCACATTAAGCGAAGCAGTTGCGCTGTGACAAGCACTACTAACTAAAGTTGATGATGTGAGAATTTTTGTTGAGTGATCTTGATACCCAAACGTCTGTCTGTCATCCGCATTGTGTAGCTTGTGGATGACATAGTTTGTCATCGGCCGCACGATGGCAGAAGATAAATAGAGAGCATT
This sequence comes from Pavona decussata, assembly GCF_977016875.1. Taxonomy (NCBI): domain Eukaryota; kingdom Metazoa; phylum Cnidaria; class Anthozoa; order Scleractinia; family Agariciidae; genus Pavona; species Pavona decussata. Next base: position 425,643 of record NW_028145706.1, read on the forward strand.
TGCAAGCACCATGGTAGCTTCACTTGCTGCTCATATACAAAGTGTTCCGTTTTGTTCTACGCCTTTTGTAAAGTCGGTTGGGATAAGAAAAAACGAGCTAAAGGAACCTGACGAATATGTGTTGTAGCTCCTATCCCCTTCTCCTAAATTGTTAAGACATTTATGAGCAATCCCAGTCCTGTGGGAATATTTATACAGAAGGACACTATGTATTAAAGTGAACGAGAGGGAAAACAAGTCATCCAATATACTAATCAGTCTAAAATAAAAAAAAAAAATGTAGTGAGTTTTTTTTATTAATCATTCTAAAAATTACGTCTGATAGTATCTATGTAAACGTTAGATACTGGGGCAGCATTTGGGACGTGCCATGTATAGAATACTACATTGATACTGTACGGTATAACAAGGCCCTTTGACCTGTAAACAGATTAAACAGGTAATCTGTATGTAGTTTTTTGCAGCTTATGGATGACATAGTTTGCCATCAGTCGCGCTATGACACTGGAAGATAATTGGAGAGCGTTTCCCAGCGTGATAGCAGCCTCTCTTACTGCTCATATGCTAAGCAATACGTTTTTTTTTTTGAAGAATGGGCAGACAGATTAAACAGGTAATCTTAAATCTGTCTGTAATATTGTGCAGCTTATGGACGACATAGTTTGCCAACAGTCTCGCGATGGCAGGAGGATAATTGGAGAGCGTTTGCCAGCGTGATGGCAGCCTCTCTTACTGCTCACATACAACGCGTTCCAAACTAATTTGTTGCATTACATTTTAGAGAAATTCGGTGCAAGATAACCACAACGCACCGAAGAATTTTGCCAATCCGTGCGAAGTAGAGCATTTCATCGGAAGAAAATTTGCTTTCCGTCAAGTTCATTAGAGGCACGATTTAAAATATTACAATTCCGTAAAAATCACACTATTTTATTCCATTTCGAGCAAGCCTAATAACAAGAATACAGTTTACTGTTCCAAACAGGAAATTCCGAATTTCGGACCCCCCTCAACACTTTGTCGAAGAAAACAAATCACTACTATCTAACTTGCAATGGTTTCCGAATTTCGGACTCCCTTGACTCTTATCCGAGGTAAAACGATCATTACTTTTAGCTTGAGAGGTGTTCCGAATTTCGGACCCCTAAACACTTATCCGAGGAAAAACGATCGTTACTTTTAGCTTGAGAGGTGTTCCGAATTTCGGACCCCTGAACACTTATCCGAGGAAAAACGATCATTACTTTTAGCTTGAGAGGTGTTCCGAATTTCGGACCCCCTAAACACTTATCCGAGGAAAAACAATCATTACTTTTAGCTTGAGAGGTGTTCCGAATTTCGGACCCCTAAACACTTATCCGAGGAAAAACGATCATTACTTTTAGCTTGAGAGGTGTTCCGAATTTCGGACCCCCCTAAACATTTATCCGAGGAAAAACGATCATTACTTTTAGTTTGAGAGGTGTTCCGAATTTCGGACCCTCTAAACATTTATCCGAGGAAAAACGATCATTACTATTAGCTTGAGAGGTGTTCCGAATTTCGGACTCCCTAGACATTTATCCGAGGAAAAACGATCGTTACTATTAGCTTGAGAGGTGTTCCGAATTTCGGACCCCCTAAAATTTATCCGAGGAAAAACGATCATTACTTTTAACTTAAGAGGTGTTCCGAATTTCGGACCCCCTCTACAATTATCCGAGGAAAACGATCATTACTATTAGCTTGAGAGGTGTTCCGAATTTCGGACCCTCTCTACAATTATCCGAGGAAAAACGATCATTACTTTTAGCTTGAGAGGTGTTCCGAATTTCGGACTCCCACTACAATTATCCGAGGAAAAACGATCATTACTAGTAGCTTGAGAGGTGTTCCGAATTTCGGACCCTCTCTACAATTATCCGAGGAAAAACGATCATTACTTTTAGCTTGATAGGTGTTCCGAAGTTCGGACCCTCTCGATACAATCATCCGATGGAAAACGATCACTTCTATCTAATGAACTCAAAATGTTTTCCGAATTTCGGACCCCCTTAGTCGGGGAAAACTGTAGAGGTTTTCCGAATTTCGGACTCTCTAAACACTTATCCGTGGAAAACGATCATTGCTATTTAAGTTCACAAGTTTTCCCAATTTCGGACCTTCTCAGCACTTATTAGAGGGAAAAAGATCACTTCTATCTAATAAACGCAACATGTTTTCCGAATTTCATCCCCCGCCCTCTTAACACTTATTCGAGGAAAAACGATCACTTAGATATCGAATCCGAATTTCGGGTCCTCTCAACACTTGTCCTAGAATTATTTTACTTTACAGTTCGCTGCGGCTGGAGGCAGCTGTATTCTCAATGGTATGCAATCACAAGTGCTAGCGATTTTCTCTCCAGCACTCGCGTTGCTGGATAAAGGACGATAACCGCGAATATTCTAGGTACTTAATCATGGTTTCTACAAACTTGAAAGTGCACAGTCTGTACAAAACGGTGAAAGAAACGCTTTTCATTGCTACTAGCAACTAGTTCTTAACCTATTGAGATATAAAATGAAGTTTATGAAAAACTAACAGAAAAATATTTACTACATTAATAATTATTAATGAACGATAAAACATATTGCAGTCAATGAAAACAAACTGAAAATACAGCCTGTTACTGGGAGCCTTCGGACAAAAGAGCTTTCTCTCTCAGATTTGCCACAAATTCACTTTGGTTCGTTTCTCCAGTTTGCCCAATGAAGATGCTGGTCCTCTTCAGCTTCAAGCCTGCTAGCATCCCATTTCCTAAAAATGATAACACTCTCGTCAAACGAGAACTTACTAACATATATCACAGTAATATGTAAAAACAGTCCAAACTTTCATTCCAATTTTCTACTTATCAGTCTGATGAACAGGAAGGCATCCGAAGATCCCCAAATGTACAATTTACACAATATAATTTTTATTGCTGCACATGCATGGTTGAATGTATACAAAAATACTTAAAGAATCTAAGCGGACAGCATTGCAAAGTATTTTAATTTAAAATGTGTATAAAATGACAAAAACAAAATTTACCAGTCTCACTTCCAATGTCCAGGAGAAGATCACCCTCTTTTGAAAATGTTTGTATGAGTGTTTCATACAATTCTTGAGGGTAACCTTCTCCTGCCATTTCAACCTCCACAAGGTTTGTGATTTGTCTAGACACATGTCTTTCCGTCAGCTTCTTGTGGGATAATGCCCAGTGGCCCACAACAAAGCAGTCCACAACCTCAGACATCAGTAAGTCTGAAAGATATGTAACATGTAGATTAGAACTTGTTACCAAATTAATTATCTTCTCTGGGCACAATACATTTAAAGCCACATGCTTTAGGGAATTAGGAAGGTGGCTGCTCAGTTGTGGGGTTTGACTTCCCTTTCCAAGCCCAAATTTGTATTGTTTTTGTTACCTTCATGACACTCATTTATTATAAGTTATTAAAATTTGAAGTAAAGCATACATAACAGGTAAAAAAAGTTGTCCAATGGTAGCATGACCCTGACTATAATCAGTAGGGGTTCAATTCAAGTCATGCATTAAACGCTTCTGTTTCATGATTACAAATAGAGACATTTACCTTTGGAATTTGATAGAGCTTTTCTCTTTGCTATGAAGCCTGTTTGGATCTGGGCTGCTCCAGCAGACAGAATCTTCTCCTGTACTTTGTGTACTGACGCAGTAGGACATACAATAACGATGTTGAACATGGTCATAAGCCTTTTAAAATTTATTTGTATGGCCATATCAACTGTAGTGCTGATGTCTGCATCTATGTCCTATATCAAAAAAATGATAGACAAGAAAACTCTAGTTTTAGTGTTAATTGTACTATGCAAACTGTATACTGTAATACCCACATTGTTACATAGTGCAGCAATGGTCCTCCGTTAATCCTCAAATACAGTAACTGAAAAAATATCTCTGTTCTGTTGGCTAAGAGAAATGCAGTTTTCAGGACACATGAGGCAGAAATTAAACAGTTATTCGGTGCAGGAAAAAGGAAATACAGTGTAAATAAGAGAAAAAAAAGAGGATTGTCATTGGTTGATAAAAGAAGGCATTGAAATTGAGCCAATCTAATGCTGTCTCCAAATTGCACAAAGTTCAGGTACATCGATGAGCTGTGAGCGAAAATAATGGCCGCTGTTTAGAGCATGCAGGTTTTCTTTCACAACCGCAACCACAACAGCGCTGAAAAACGGCTCTAAATAAAACAAGAACTGCAGTGCGAAAAGTTCTGCTTTTTGGCTGTCTGTTTGGAGAAAGTGATGTCTTTAAAGAGGAGGTAGTATACCAATTGAATCAAAAATTATGATCCCTTGAACTTTACACTCAAAATTAATGCTCAGGCCACTTTATGCTGAGATAACAAAAACAAACAAGGCGAAGGTGAACTGGTCAGAAATGCTGAAGGTAATGATAACAACGCCTTTTATAGACACTTGAAAAACAAAGAGGCAACTTATAGCTATAGCTTATAACTGCTTAGCTGGTTTTTGCAGCTCAAAAATCGTTAAAAACATGGGCAAAACTTTTGTTTTGACTGAACGTGTGATGAATAAATTATTTTTGCTAGTGATTCACCTGCCTTGCTTCTGCAAAATTATAAGCTATCTTACAAATTTTCGTGTGTATTATTAATAAGCAATCATATGATTTTTCTCGTGTCATTTGGAATAAATAAGCACTTGTAAATTTTGACCACAAATTGCAATCGCCAATTTCTTACTGAAAAAATTTACTGTTTATATTGCTTAATATTTAATCCAAATTGCGCTTGAAAACATGTGATTACCTAATATACAAATTGCTTCAAATTGAAATTTATGTCCTTACCTCAGAATGCCATCCAACATGTCCAATAGTCAAAAATGCCCCATTTTCAAAGTATGAAGATGAAACATCAACATTTTCATACTTTGAAAAGACAACACGGCCTTTTGTCTCGCCATCAGATCCATCAATGATGATCTCACCATGTCCCTCGTACGTTGGCTCTCCCTTTTTTTCAAGATGTTTTAGTAACATCTTAAATTCATGAAGCTTCTCAAAATCACCCTACAGTACAGTGTACAAACAAAAACTGCATTTTTATAGAAATTACCCCACATGTACATGTAACAAAAAGGGGATATTGTAAAGAATAATGTTAGTGTAAAATTTAAAAAAATTGTCATTGGCTTGATAAACATTCAGGATAACATTACTGCAACCTTTTAAACGTTCTCGCTGGACTGAGGTCAGACTAGTCTAAGATTTTTGTATTCGTCACAGATTATTTTGAATCATTGTTGTGTGACATGCAGACTGATGTATTTCAGACACACTCACTGACTCACCGATCATTCAGTAAAAAATGTGATCACATGAACATTTAGCACTGAACTTTATAATATGCTCAGAAATGGTTGTATGTTTTCCCTAGACTAATTGAATGTACATGTATTTTGCTGTATAAGGTTCGGTTTTGAAGCCTACTATAAGGTTTGTTTTGAATCTGTATTTAGAATCAAAGTTGAAGAATGACATAAAAATCTATGACAGTATTGGTTCAGTGTCCAGAATGAGCTGTGCTACTGTAATCTGAGCTGATAATGTCATGTAACCACCCTACAATAGAGGTCAACCACTTCAATATGAGTTTATGCGAACTTGCAAACAATTTACACCAATCAAAGCAAAAGTTTATTACCTGCAGGAATATAAGGCAATTCTCTAATTGCTGCACACAAACTTGCACCTGATTGAGATATTACTGAAACCCCTGAGCACTGAAATTATGAAATAGCCATAACTTAAGTTAACCTGACTGACTTAATAATTATACCTTAAATTGCAAAAGCCTTTTCGAGGAAACACTGCCTCCAAACTTTTCCACAGCATCCTGCCAGTTTTCCATATTAAAAAATTTTAAAATGGCCCCTTGCACTTGAGATAGAACTTTCACTTCACGAGCTTCTTCCTTCAGTTCTTTTAAACTGATTTTCTTTTCTTTCACCTGCATGAAAAGACATTCACAATATTAAACTGGATCAATAAGCTGTATGTGTTTCTTTTAAATAAATATACAGCATACAGGTTTTCTGGCCTTGGGTGCTTACCGTACATTTTAGATAGTGAACCAACCATTTTTTTTTTGGCAACCCACTTGGTTTTGGGATTAAAATTCGCACCAGAGGTACAAATTTTTTTAAAGTTGACCAACTGAAGGTTTGAGTCACTTGGTCCAGGCCAAGTCATGACATCACCTCAGGTACAATGTGTTTTAAGCTATCCATTACAATTGTGCAAATACCCCTCTTTGGCCCCAAGCACATGTATATGGTCAACTCTAAATCTGTATTTTAAAATAGCTTTGTCATTGAATATATTCCTATTTTCCTCTTGACAGCTAATAGTTAATATTAAATATGCAACTTTGAACTAGGTCAATCACACTCTTGTCATTAGTTTTAACTATATATTACTAATTTAGCTGGGACATTGATCCTCAAATGATGGTGACATCATGGCATTTTGTCACCAAAAGACAGCTGGAAAATGCATGGAACTTACAACAGGGTTATTATCTTACAGCAAATTTGAGTTTTCTTGATGTATTACAGAACTTTATTTTACCTTTCTTAACAAAGAAAGTCTTTGTTCATCACTCAGGTTACTTAAAGGTTTCATGTGCCATTGTTTCATGTTTACAATTCCACGCATAACATCTACGCTGTTCACTTTCTGATCCTTCAAACCTCCCTTCTCATACAAAGTGTTGATCTCTTCGAATTCTGTCCAGACATCCTTACCAACTCTGGCCATGGCAAAAACTTCACTAAGGGCCTTTTTCTGCAAATGTACATATATACAGCAAACATGTAACATTACTTTCATTACCATTTTAATGATACCACCATAAAACAGATCAATGTGAAATTGAAATGGTGCATTATTATATACTTTTTTGAAAGAGATTTGACTGAGCATACCGGGTATACATTTTATAGCAGACTGTTTGGTAAATACCTTTGCTTCTGTACATGCACATAAATTTACCTCTTTGTGTAGTATTAAAGAACAGTCATCCTTCCAAGATGGCCGTGGTTCTGCAGGTGGATCACCTGAAATATTCTCGTGACCAAATAACTGAAAACGACATCTCTCAACCTGAGGATAATCATAATCATCATTGATAATGCAAGATAATCATAATATCTAGATTTCTTTGCACATTGCTGGCAAGTTGTCCACACAAGTAATATAATATTATTTTAATTTGTCCCTTTCCTTAACTTAGCTTCTCTCTTTTAGCCAAAAATGACAAACAATAACAAGGGAATACATGTACAAGTAACAGTTTGAAGAAGACAGTAATTTGTTGTAAAATTAAAACGTCAATCAAACATTAATTATATTGACATTTGACTAACCTCCTCCCTGTATGAAATGTCATGTTGAAACATAGATGACTGTTGGTGCACGGCACCTAAATAAATTGCCTGTTCATCAGAGAGGCCAACATATACCCTACACATTCTCCCTGAGAAGTGCTGGTTTTCAGGATTTTTCACATGAAGTTTTTTGGTGGCCAATGACAGATGTGTTCCACCCAGAACTTCATATTGATATGAGTCTTTCTCCTCAGCCTTCCACTCGTTCTTATCTGAAATCCCTTTGACTAATACAAAAAGAGACCCATAACTTCCACCTGGGTTTTTTTGCATCTCAACCTCCAGGCTGTCAACAAAGTTTTCATTCACTCTTCTAAACTGCCTACATTTTGGAGGTAACCCCAAGTTTCCAACAGCAATAAAGTGTGATGTGGCTGTATCAAAACAAAAAGAGCAAACAAAGCTCAGATTAATTTTTACATGTGTTATTAAGTTAAGAAGCGACTTGCATGATCAGCAGCCCAGGATCAAAGCTTTCAAATCACTAAACCAACAACTGACTCCAGTCCGGCAGCTGGACAAGATCTTTGAAAACAATCATGATCATGGCCAGTCTGAAAATCTTCAGTATTTTCTAGTAGGACACACATTACACAGTAATGGGTCCAGTCAGATGTAAAATAAAAAACAAAACAAAAAATTTAGAGTTGAATGTTTGCGACAGGAAACTACATGTAATTATGCAGGTTATTGTATAGGAACTGAATGAACAAGACATGTTTAGTCAATTTCCTTTCCCATGACATCTAAAACCAGAGAAAAACTGGAAGTCTCAATTTAGCCTGTGTACAGCCCCCCCCCCCCCCCCCCCTCTTCCTCTCCGAAAAAATAGGGGGCGGTTGTGCATGTACTGACGTTTAATATTATTTCGTTATTCACTGCCATCAATCACTGTGGCAGACGTGGTCAGACTCTAGGACGGATTCCCCTTTCTCATTATTCATATTCCCTATCCACAAAACATTTTTGCAGAAGTAAGCATAAACTTTACACCTACCACTAACAAGACAGTCATCGCAGGAGCGTTGTAGGTCATCATCTTTGTGCTTTTTTGATGGTTCTGGTACTTCACCCGAAAACATGAGCCGTTTCTTGCCCTTTTGCAGCTGGTTCGTGGAAACAGGGGTTTCGGCAGTTGTACGCTGACTCGTTGCTGCGGATTCTACTTCCATTTCACCTAATTCTTCAGCTTCTTGCGACAGTGTGTCGCCATCATGGAGAATGTCAACATTAATACAGGTATCTTGGCATTCTACATCTTCTTTGGGGGTGGCACGAGTTTCCTTGTCAGCAGCCTTCTCAGCATTTTGAGCGTACAGTGTTGTGAGTGCGTCTTTTAGCTCTTTGGCCAGTTTTTCAGAATCTCGACTTGAGCAATCGTCAAATGGTGGACTTGATGCAAAGCGATTAAAGTACTTAGTACAAAGTAATGCCAATTTTGCGCTTTTATCCGTTGATTCACCTTGTTCTAACTTCACCTTTGACAAAAAGAGAAAGAAAGAAAACCGGGATTAGTTCGGATGCATTCTCGACCAGTTTTTCGTAACAGCGTGAGCAATAACATGCGATCTGGGGCCCGTTTCTCGAAAGTCCCGGTAACTTACTGGGCCCGCCAAGTGATTTTGGTAATAATATTTCTTAACAGAAGTCAATTTTTGTTAGCTTTGAACAATAAATTTTAAAATCTTATAATTTTGTGCTAACATTGGCCAAGTACCATGCCTGTAATCATTGTGTAATCGGCGAAAAAACATTTAAAAATATACTTATCGAGCCCGGTAAGTTACCGGGACTTTCGAGAAACGGGCCCCGCAGAACTGATCAGGCGTTCTCATCGCAGGCTAGGTTACGTGAGCCATGATCACTTTGTGAGCCCGCGAGAATGACCGCCACTAGCTACTACTCACGCGAGACCTCTCGCAACGTCGCAGCCGTTTTTGTGGGATATCACGCAGCGGCGCTCCCGAGACTCTGCTGGCACGCGCTTTTCAAAAGATAAATGAAACAAAAATAAAATAGAAAAGACAGGGAACGTTTTGTGGCATAGGGCAATTCGCAAAGTTTCTCGTGTGACGTCTCTTTTTTTGTTGGAGTGGATAAAACAAACAAACAAAAGAGCAATACATTCGCGCCCTCATTCACCCTAACCGTTTTCAATACAGAACCAGTGCGGATTATATTAACTCAGCATAATTATTGTCAGAGTCATACTTCAGCGTGCAGATTTTCAAGTGAAGAGACCATAATTTAAGTAGTCACTGAAAACGTACCTTAGTCTATAATATTGGTCTACTGATTTGGTCTCTCTAGATCTACATGTAGTTATAATTCATTTGGCATTTTACACTGATATTAAAACTCATTTGACTTCTCATGTAATCACTGTGAAACGTAGATAAGCTAAGATAATTTTTCGTCCAAACTGACTTTGAGAACGAGAAATAGTCACATGTACAGCGAAACGACCGGATACCAAAGCCGAACAACAGTACCTTATGGTTTTTGAAGTCTGTTTAAAGTGATGTTTTCATTAGCTAGAAGAATTTTATCTATTCGGATTCCTTAGCTAAAATTTTAACGGACCGAAAATGTTAGGGAATAAAATTTTCCTTTGAGAAAATGCTAGGTGAAATGAACTTTCTACGACTTTTCTACTCTAGGGAACTATTTTCTTTCCGGAAATGTTAGCTGATGCCTAGTTTATGCAACATTGCTTTTTTATAACAATATTATACAAAAATGAAGCAGTAGCCACATGCGGTCATAGACTGCCTTTTGTTTGTTAATGACCCAGATCGATAAACGTTGTCAGCGATCTAGAGCGAACAATCAACCTCGACCCAGCGTCCTCTCACTTTCCAATATGGTGGCTTGTCGGCCCATCTGCCATGTGTGCATTGTCTGCCTAGCCTGCATCGCAGAAGTAATGAACAACGAATGAATTCGCTTTTGAGGTGTCCTTTCAGAATTTGAATACAGTGCCAAGTTAAGTACGAGTTTATAATTTCAAATTCTACCTTTCTTGCTTACCGGATCATAAGAGAGCATTGATAACGCTTGATAACCATGAATTTGTTTCTACATGTATGTATGGGAAACTGTTTGAAAACTCATCCCCGTCAGTGTCGTACTCATTTCGAAATGTGAAAGTTGGTTCACAAGTTTACTTGTCATTTTTTCGTTTTTGCACAGGTTCATTTGAAAATAACTTTGAAGAAAAGAAAGGGGACGAAACGTGTGAGACGCTATGTGTGAATAATCGTGAGTAGCTTTGTGGCTTTCAACAGCTTTGAGCTGTTTTCAATAAGTTTTGTAAGACTAGGACCATTCACAATAAGGCCCAGTTTATATGGAGAAAAGTTTTCCCAGGAAAGAGGGTCACTGTACCAGCCAAATCAACTTCAGCGAGCGTTTATATGAGAAGAAAAGTTAACCCCTTTGCCTGAGCCAACAGTACTCGCACATGCTCTTATTGCCTCGCCTTTACGGAGTTGACCCGGCTGGGCGAGCCAAAGTGTTTATATGGAGAAAAGTACACAAAACTATAGCATAAAACAAATGAAAAAATTCTTCAATGTACTTTGTTGTGTTTCAAATTAAGGAATGCTGTGAAGTAATGAGAGAACTCAAGAAGTAGTGAAAAGCACTGGTCAATGGCTTATGCATCTTACTACTTCCTTTGTGCTCTCATCACAGCACAGTAAAGGCTACTTGCTGTATTTGCTAAATGTAAAAGGGCTATGTTACTACGTTAAAAGGGAGCAACTTGTCAGTGTCATTTAATTTGAGAAAGACTGTCTTAATGTCACTTGCAGGTATTCAAGAAACAGGGTCAAAATCCAATTCCTCTGAAAAACATGAAAGGAGCAGAGGTAGGTTTGCCAGACAATAATTTTATAAACTTACTGTTGAAACTTTGAATTTAGTGGATGGACCTTTCATTATATGGACACAAGCCTCACTGAGTTTAAGAGTTAAGCCATACTTTTTGTAAAAGCAACTTGAATTAAGCAAACACCAATGAGTGTCCTCTGGCCTGAATGTAATACAGGTTTCTTTCTACAGTAGTTACTACAGAACCCTGTTAACTCAAACGCTCTTGGAAACACAAAAATTATTTCCGCTATTGGGGATTTGGGCATAGCAAGTTAAAAGTTATTGAAAGATCCATCTTTGGTTTCTGTTTGGTGGTCTACATGAAAGAGTGTGAATTAATTGAAAGTGGTCACATTACTGGGATCCTTGCTTATAACAAAGAGTTTGAGCTGGATGTTGTTCTCCCATACTGACTACTAGCGACATGTTTCCAACTTCTCTTTGGTCGAATACATAGAATAAGACTGATGTTAAATTTTTGATAATCAAGACCCGACCAACTGGAGCTACTACAGGGTAAACTCTGGTTCAAGTTTGATCTATAACTAAATGCCTACACTCTACAATCGCCGCCCCATGCTGTATGTGATATGTATATGTTTTAGGTAAAAATTATATTCAGGTAAGAAAATTTTTAACCTAGTTTGAATCTGAGTTCCCTTTGTCTCCTAGCCCTAATTTTCCACCCTGGTTAAATTTTTTTACCTGAATTTTAATTTTACGTAAAGCATATGTACAGACATAAACATTTTAAGTACAACAAATTTGCTTTCATCTCTTTTTGTCCACCTATTTTGGTCAGAATGTCATGAAAATAATAGTACATACATGTTTTAATATCCAGGCAAACGTGTACTTCTCATTAAATGTAAAGGCCCATAAAAGTTTTTTTTTTCCACAGATTTTGAAAAGTTCACAGCACAAAAATTGTTGGGGAAAAGAGTTTTCCTGAATTTGCCTAGCTGTCAAAGCCTTAAGTACAGGATAGAGAAATTTGTAAAATACCATGGAGGTCATATCACTGTTTTTCTTGAGAAAACCGTGGACATTATAATAACAGATGTCTCATATGAAAGGAAACTCCCCCCTTTAAAACAAAGTTACCTCACAAGATCCTGGCAATTAATGAAAATGTCAATGAAGAAATGTGGATCATCTTCGATTCAACAATTTGCAGAAAAATGGCACATTCCAGTGATTGATTGCCACAAGATTCTTAATTATTGCAAGAAAGCTATTCCACCACATAATAAACCAACTTTGTCTCAAGAGAACACTCATAAAAGAAAACTTAAGGCACCATATATAAAAGTGGAAGATCATAGTAGAATGTACCGGCCAGAGTTCATTGAATTTAAGGGTTTTCCTTTCTTAGACACTACAGTTCCATTGCCTCATTCTCCATTTGACACCTGGTACAAATGTAATGCGAATGTTAACACGGTTAAGCCAAACAGAAGTCCGGTACAGTTTTGTGGGTTGTGCAATGAAGAGTACAAAGTATTTCAAGTTCACATTAGCAGTGCTAAACACAGATCTGCAGCCATGGATGATTCTAATTATGCTCGTATCGATGCTTTAATTAAAAAAGGAGTTTCCCTTGGAGAGTTTGTGAAAAGTGTTACAGAGTCACGAAAAAAAGTCTAGTGCATTTAAGGGCTACTTTTGCAAATTACTCTCTGGTTTTGTAAACTTTTAAACAGAAGTTGCATACAAGTGCAAGGATTGTATTGCTTAAAGAAAATAAAAGTAATGAAGTTTTATGTGAATTGCCATGTCTAATTACACTGTTTTAACCCACATAATTTCTATTTCTTAAAATAATTAAAAGCAGATAATAATTGTTACAAACCAGTTTTCTTTTCTTCCTCTCGCGAAGTACTTACACATAAAATGAAAATGCATTTCCTTTAGAGCGAGATGATGAATGTCTGCTGTGGTTGTTGGCCACCCCATGTTGTGAAAGGAAATGTATGAGAAAGCTATCCATTGAAGACATCAGTTCCTGTGAGTTGCATTTCAGCAACCTTAATCAAACAGAAAAATGGAATTATGTAATAGAGTATTTGTCTAACCATAGTCAAACTTGTGACTCGGGGGAATTCATCACAGAGTTCATTGTGAAAGGAAAGTCTGTCTGTAGAGAGGCATGGCTTGTAATACACAGTGTGAATAAAGAATGGTTCAGGAGGATGTTTAACAAATTTAAGGAGGGTGCAGTTGAAGTGGAGCATGGTAATCTAGGCCAGAAGAAGCCAGCACAGAAAACCACTGACTGTATTGCATGGTTGCAGTTTTTTGTTTCGTGTGTTGGCCAGTACCAACCAGACAACAAGACGATCCATTTACCCTCCTGTTTTACACGGTTGAGCATCTATCAACGCATGTGTGAAGAAAATGCATCTTTCAATGCTACATCTGTTGGGGTTTCACAGTTTTATTCCATTTTCCGTGAGCACTTTCCACATGTTCTCATTCCAAAGGTAAGCTTATTAGTTATGCAGAAATGTGGTGGTTTAAATTTTGTCTAGGTTTAAAACTTTTAAAACCAGTTTCAATCCAACTCTTATTTCATAATCAGGACCAATGATTTAAACCTCAATAGAATTACTTTAAAATGAGCATATTTTATCACTGATTTTTTGGTTATGACAATAGATACTGCAATGCAGTCAATCCTATTTAGGAACATTGCTGTTCACTGAGTTAATTACATCTACATTAATTGTACATGTACTACATGTACAATGTATCTAAAACTTAAAGACTACACAGCCCTTTTGGCTTATTTAATTATGGCTCAGTTGTCCTAATTGTGGAGAAAGCCATGAACTGTTAATGATGCTCATTCACCCTATTAAAAATGCCATTATTAAACATGTAATGCCTCTGATTCTTCTTTCCAATTTACATAATATTAGCAACTGTATTTGACAAGAAAATTGTGGGAATGGATAAATTCTGCATTTAATATATTCTGAATAACCGTCCTTGTTGGTTATTAAAAATTTACCTATTGGATTTAATCTAATCAGGATATTAATCACTGAACATTAATGAATAAACATTCCTAACAGGAAAACAGATTTACTAAATGCACTGATTGCACAAGGTACAAGGAAGCAAAGGAAAAGACACATGACAAGAAGGCCAGGAAAGATATAGAAAAACTATTAACTGAACATATGGACTTGGTCTGGTGAGTTTTGGTATGATTAATGGTTTAGAATTAAATTGTTATGAGGAAATAAATTTGTCCTGAGCAGAAAAAGTGTCTCGTTGAAAGCTAACTGCCGACCGGTTGGCTCGATCAGTTGGTAGAGCACTTGACTCCTGTGAGGGAGGAAACCCCAGCTGGACCAAGAACCAGGGTCTTTAAATAACTACGTGTAAGGAGTAAGTGCTGCCTTTGTAAATGACATCTGCAAATGGTTAGACTTAAAAGTCCTCTCTGATAAGGATAAAAACTGGGAGGGGATGTATAAGAACCCACACACTGATCGAGAAGAGTATGGAATGTACTGTAGTTCAAGATGCTGTGCTCTGCTCACACACATTGGGGTTGGGTGGAGGCTGGCCGATGGGATGACCAACTGTCCCCAAGGGCCTCTGTTGATGGGTCACAGAAACCTCTTCAGAAAACCAATTCAAGGCGGTGCTATATGTAATGCCACTTGGTGTAGGAAGGATTATGCACATATTATGCATGGTGTTTCAAGCTACATGTGCCACTTGCAAAAGACCCAGAAACTTTTTTGAGTCCCATAAACCTGCCCAGTAATTGTGGTCACCTATTCCCTGCCCTATCATAATTTTATAAATATTTTGTTTTTATATCCATGAAATGGTTTCAAATGCCAGCATTTGTGGTGAAGAGGCATGACTCTTGAGTCTAAGACAGGCAAGGACAATTGTTCACCCTTTTTTGTGTACAGGAGAGAGAGGAGGGTCTACTACTTACATCGATACAAAGCCCGACGATATCCAAATAAGTACCTTACAATCATTGACGATGCAATGGACCAGAAAACTACATGTATCCCTCGTGTGCGACGAAAGACCAAAGCAACTTGTAACCTGGCAACAGTAGGCACCCATCTAGTAGGAGCGATCTTCCACAGTGGGCAGTCGCCTAATGGGAAGGAAGTATTTGGGTCTTTTGACTATTATCAGTGGCCACATGACCCAAACTTGACTGGATCAGTTCTGTTAAATATGTTGTGTCGATGGTGTGAGAGGTACCAACTTCCTCCAGTAATGTACCTCCAGTTGGACAACTGTGTTAAGGAAAACAAAAACCAATACATCCTGTGGCTTCTTGCTCTTCTTGTGGAGTTGGAGATTTTTGAGAAGGTAAAAATACTGTAAACAAATAATTTTGCACTTTGTCACAGACCATGATATGCAGTGGAAAACCGTTCCCAATATAGGGTGTTAAGTTACTGTATATTTTGTATTCTGACAGGAAAACAGCAGTACAGTAAATAAGCCCATGTCAAATTTCTCTTAATGTGCTTATTTATATGTTTAAGTTGTGTAAGGGCCTTGTCACAGTACTAGCATAATAATATTATTATTTTTTATACCTTGTGGAGGGCAATTTTGTTTTTTGTGAGATGCCATCTAATTTTTTTCTTTATAATTATTCAGTGCACACGAGGTACATCTTCATCACAGGTGGTTATTGAAATCTATAGGACTGCCGATAACCATAAAGTAGTTTTGTCCCATGCTATTGTAACCCAAACTACTGAACAAAAATTTGGCAAAACATCATTTTTTTTTTTAAGAAACTCGATTGAGCCCTAACTCTGGACCACAGACTACTCTGATTTTACCATTGTTTTTAGCCATTTCACTTTGCTTGATGTACACTTAAAATTGCAGATTTAGCAAAATAATTCTTGTTAAAGTAAATATTCATGAACCTCATTTACCTCACTACAGATAAGATTGAACTTCCTTCCTGTGGGCCACACACATGAGGAAATTGATGCCTTTTTTGGTGTGTATTCAAAGTACTTGGCCCAAATGGATGTGTTTACTGTGGAAGGTATGTGTTTCTTTTACTTTGAAAGTTGATGTGATATACTTCTTCACTGTGGGAATATTTCCTTCAAAAGGCAGAAAAATACTTTGCCTACAACTATGTAACCTTAAGAGCACTTAGCAGCAGGCATGATGATGCATGCACTGGTCAATAATAATTTTTCTACATGTATATGTTTGAAAGAAAGATTTAAATAGTCTCTGGTTACTCTGTTGTAAGGGTGTAGCAGAATTTGCAAAGTAGGCCTATAGCTCAAGGAAAACAATAAATTAGCATAGTTATTTCATTTTGTGATATATAATATGTGAGGACTTGTGTAAATATAATTTCATTATGTCTCCCCCCACAATACAGTTTACTTACCTGCATTATATTTTTTTATGAGTAAAACACTACTTTGATGAACTTTGAATTTCTTTGTAGATCTGTTGGAAGCTATGGAAAGCTGTTTACAAATAATCAAGGCCTTCCCCTTTCTGCTTGACATGGTGTTTGACATCAAAGAGTGGCTTGCTCCATTTGCTAAAGAGTTGCATGCCCATACCCAACCAAAGTGCTTTAAATTTGTACGAAATGAGCAGGGGAAGTGTGTGATGTACTATAGGAATTATTCCCACATGCAATGGGAAGGCCCTCAGCAACTACTCAAGGTATAGTGTACAGAAAAATAATACGTACTTAAAAATTATGATGCCAGTAAATAACCCTTAACGTTTCTTGTTAGGGGTCAATTTTTGGTATTGTGTACCCCAGTACTACAAGTATAACAGTTGTCCACAAAAGTTGTTAACCCTTGTTTTTAAACTTTTACCTTTGCTGACAATGGAAAGATGAAAAAAAAAAAAAGCCACAAGTCAGATCCCCATCAAAGAATCTTTGAGTTTTAAGTATAAACATAAACAAAAGGAGAATGTAACATAAAATCAATATTACTGTGCACTTAAATCGTAGGCATTATTCCACAAAGCCTTTAATTAAGCTGTATTTAATTGTTATTTCAAAGGGTGTAATGGTGGCCTGGAATTCTACCACTATTAATAGAACTGCTGTCAGGCAGTTTGTCTTGGGTTATAGTTTAATTTTTGTAAGCAGTTGCTTGTTACATAATTTTTTTTTTGGTTTCGGTCTCCTTAAGACTGTGCCAACTGGAAAACCAGGACTTGTTCAACCGACACTACACAAGATTGATGCAGCTGCCTTGAAAAGAGATCTCAAGAAGTTTGAGGAGAATTACCCAGAGAGAGTGTCAAAGGTATGGGCCCAGTGGCTACAGGACCTTGACAAGCTTCTTGAGTTACCCATCGACTGGGTATGGCCATTGGAGGTTCTTGAGAAGTGCCCAAAAGTAAGGCCATCTAATGAAGAGGTGTCTGTCCCAACTACTTTACAAGCCATGCGTGACAAAGAAACAGGGGCAACTCAGCAGGTGTGTTTGTGTGAAATTAAGTTAGTCACTTCAAGATGTAAGTTAACAACTGTAGAATGCTTGCCTACAGTAGTAAGTTATAGATACAATAAGTGGGTTTGGTTATTTGAAATGAATACATGATGGTACTGTAAGTTACAGAATGACCACTCAGAATTGGGATACAGAATATTAATTAGAGTAACACTTAAACTGGGTGGGGTTTTCCGGAAGAATACATGTGACCAGAATACTGACAGCGATTGTTGGCTATCAACCTTATGAACTTTCATGTACATTTCATTGCTTCAGATCTACACTGGAAGATATAGGCCACCACCAGAACGGGAGAATCCTGTGCTAACAAGTGATGACTTTCTAAATACAATTGAGGTGGGATCATTTGTGGCAGTGAACTTGTCAAACTATGACAAGATACCAGTTATTGGAAATGTCCTTCAGGTCAACACCGACAGTGTTAAGATTCGTTACTGGAAAGGATCCTTTAAGGGAAAGTTTTCTCCGCAGAATTTACCCAGGAGCCAGAGTCCTTGGGTGGACGAGCTCCCGAAGAACTGTATTATTTTAAGTTCCTTTTCCTTAACTGATGGAGACAAACTTTTGCCTTCTACTAGAAAGCATCTCCAATCTGAGTACGCAAAACTCAAAGCCAAAGAGTGACTGTGTTTACTTTTTCTCTTTTGCTTTTAAGTGCAGTGACAGTGATCAAAAGGAAACTTCAATTTAGAAATCCTGAGTAACTTAACTTTTTAATATTACTTTACTATTTTCATACGTTTAGTTTGTTAAGGCATTTTGTCATTCGAAAAAAGTATACAAAAAAAACTCTACCCATATAACAGAATCCTTAGCAGTGGTGTTGCATCCAAGATATCAGGTACCTGGATTCAAATCCAATTATCATCTCAGGGCACCAGTCAGTTACATGTAGCACATGCAAAAGACAGCATACCTTGAACTCGCGGAAGATTCGATGTTCAGTTTAAGTGATAGCTGTCACACTGGATTCCAGAATTCTGTTACATGGTAGGAAACAGTCTCAATTCGTGTTGTTTACGTAAGGGACAAAGGTAATTGGGCCTTATTATGACTGTATGGGAAGGCTGAGAAATGCAATTATTTATTTTATTTTGACCCAAATAACAAAATGCCTTGGAAAATTGCTTGACCTTAAACAAGATTTCTCGGAATAAATGTCAATAGCTTTTGTGAAAACTTCTTAACAATTCAAGACCATTAGTTATCAAGTGTGTCAAATGGTAGATCGACTGTAGAAAGATAGAGGGACTAGTCGCAGTATAGTCAAATGGTTCGTGATAGATAATGGATTGAGATTGAGAGTACAACAACTTGAAATTGAGTTTTGAACCATTGAGTCTCATTGTGTAGGATTGTTATTGTTAGGGGGTTACGAAATTTGGAAACATCTTGGCGTTGATAGGGGCTCCAAAATTCGGAAACGTCTTTGGGTTGTTGGGAGTTCCGAAATTCGGAAACTTCTGTAGGTTGTTTGGGGTTCCGAAATTCGGAAACGTACGTGGGTTGTAAGGGGTTCCGAAATTCGGAAACGTCTGTGCGTTGTTAGGGGCTCCGAAATTCGGAAACGTACGTGGGTTGTTAGGGGTTCCGAAATTCGGAAACGTACGTGGGTGGTTAGGGGCTCCGAAATTCGGAAACGTACGTGGATTGTTAGGGGCTCCGAAATTCGGAAACGTACGGGGGTGGTTAGGGGCTCCGAAATTCGGAAACGTACGTGGATTGTTAGGGGCACCGAAATTCGGAAACGTACGTGGGTGGTTAGGGGCTCCGAAATTCGGAAACGTACGTGGGTGGTTAGGGGCTCCGAAATTCGGAAACGTACGTGGATTGTTAGGGGCTCCGAAATTCGGAAACGTACGGGGGTGGTTAGGGGCTCCGAAATTCGGAAACGTACGTGGATTGTTAGGGGCTCCGAAATTCGGAAACGTACGTGGGTGGTTAGGGGCTCCGAAATTCGGAAACGTACGTGGGTGGTTAGGGGCTCCGAAATTCGGAAACGTACGGGGGTGGTTAGGGGCTCCGAAATTCGGAAACGTACGTGGATTGTTAGGGGCTCCGAAATTCGGAAACGTACGTGGGTGGTTAGGGGCTCCGAAATTCGGAAACGTACGTGGATTGTTAGGGGCTCCGAAATTCGGAAACGTACGTGGGTGGTTAGGGGCTCCGAAATTCGGAAACGTACGTGGATTGTTAGGGGCTCCGAAATTCGGAAACGTACGTGGGCTTTTAGAGGCTCCGAAATTCGGAAACGTCTGTGGTTTGTTAGGGGCTCCGAAATTCGGAAACATCTTTGGGTTGTTAGGTGTTCCGAAATTCGGAAACGTACGTGGGTGGTTAGGGGCTCCGAAATTCGGAAACGTACGTGGATTGTTAGGGGCTCCGAAATTCGGAAACATCTTTGGGTTGTTAGGTGTTCCGAAATTCGGAAACGTACGTGGGTGGTTAGGGGCTCCGAAATTCGGAAACGTACGTGGATTGTTAGGGGCTCCGAAATTCGGAAACATCTTTGGGTTGTTAGGTGTTCCGAAATTCGGAAACGTACGTGGGTGGTTAGGGGCTCCGAAATTCGGAAACGTACGTGGATTGTTAGGGGCTCCGAAATTCGGAAACATCTTTGGGTTGTTAGGTGTTCCGAAATTCGGAAACGTACGTGGGTGGTTAGGGGCTCCGAAATTCGGAAACGTACGTGGATTGTTAGGGGCTCCGAAATTCGGAAACATCTTTGGGTTGTTAGGTGTTCCGAAATTCGGAAACGTACGTGGGTGGTTAGGGGCTCCGAAATTCGGAAACGTACGTGGATTGTTAGGGGCTCCGAAATTCGGAAACGTACGTGGGTGGTTAGGGGCTCCGAAATTCGGAAACGTACGTGGGTGGTTAGGGGCTCCGAAATTCGGAAACGTACGTGGATTGTTAGGGGCTCCGAAATTCGGAAACGTACGTGGATTGTTAGGGGCTCCGAAATTCGGAAACGTACGTGGATTGTTAGGGGCTCCGAAATTCGGAAACGTACGTGGGTGGTTAGGGGCTCCGAAATTCGGAAACGTACGTGGATTGTTAGGGGCTCCGAAATTCGGAAACGTACGTGGGCTTTTAGAGGCTCCGAAATTCGGAAACGTCTGTGGTTTGTTAGGGGCTCCGAAATTCGGAAACATCTTTGGGTTGTTAGGTGTTCCGAAATTCGGAAACGTCTGTGGGTTGTTAGGTGTTCCGAAATTCGGAAACGTCTGTGGGTTGTTAGAGGCTCCGAAATTCGGAAACGTCTGTTGGTTGTTAGAGGCTCCGAAATTCGGAAACGTCTGAGAGTTGTTAGAGGCTCCGAAATTCGGAAACGTCTGTGGCTTGTTAGGGGTTCCGAAATTCGGAAACGTGAATGATTTAAGGGGTTCCCGCAAAATTTGGAAAACTCTGCATTGTTTTGGAGTTCCGATACTCAGGAAAATCTTGAGATTTAGTGAACCATTGATTTGTGCGTAGAAAATTTGGGCTTCCGAGTAAAATAAGAATTCCTTCTTCTCGATTTTAGCACGATTTTAAGATTCCGAGTTAATAAAGAAAATTTTCTCCTGTATAAAGGAGGAATTTTCAAATTCCGCGCAAAATTTACATGTGCTTTTTTGCCAAATTCTTACTGTTTTCCGTTGAAACTTCTGAGATTCCTTGGTCCAATTTGATGATTCCGACTGATGTTGCAGTTTTACTCATGGAGAAAAGCGATTTTCCTCTTAAATCTTAGTAATTGCTCTGAATTTTTCAAAAATGTAATGCCACAATTTAGTTTGGAACGCGTTATACTAAGCAATACGTTTGTTTTAAAGAATTGGCGGACAGATTCAAAAGGGTTATCTTGAATCTGTCTGTAATATTGTGTACCTTATTAATGACATAGTTTGCCAACGGTCGCGCGATGACAGGAAGATAATTGGAGAACGTTTGCCAGCGTGATGGCAGCCTCTCTTAGTGCTCATATGCTGAGCAATACGTTTCTATTAAAAGAATGGGAGTACGCCGTAAGTAGACATAAAAATTAATAAAAGAGCTAAAGGACCGACGAAGATGCGTTTTTTGCTCTTTTCCCTTAAGGTCCTTTTTCAATTTCTAATTAAGCTTTATTGAGCACATCCTGGCCCTGTACGAATACGTTTACAAAAGTATACCAAATAGTAAAGTGAAAAAGGGAAAAAAAAATCATCCAAAATTTTGATCAGTCCAAAAATAGAAAATAACGGTAGTAAGTGGAATTTAAAAATTATTATAAAACTAAAGTTTGAAAGTATCTCTTTTAATGTTACATACTGGAACAGTCTTTGGGACATGCTGTGCAGAGAGTCCAAAAGTGTTACTGTAAAGTACGATGAGATCTCTGACCTGTAAATTGATTAACAGGCGAACGTCACCGAGCTCCACAAATCACCCTTGATAATGAGATCAAAACATGAAACACGCGTTAAACACAGGCCTCAATTCAGTCACCATCTAACCATGAGACTCTTCCCATACCCACCAGAATAGTGCAAGAAGCTAACTTGGTCAAAAGATTGAGATTAAAATGAATAGAAATTTAGTTGGAGTTATGCAGCAAAGGCGCAAGTCACGGTGCAGTGGAAGATTTGTTGTCGATTTTTCCTCTCTCTGGACGGCTTCACGCGGCATTTAAGCTAGAGAAATTCTCAAACAAATCCCACTTGTCTTCTGGTACCACTAGGTGCATGTAAATGCACCCTCATTTAAAACAGGAAAAGGCAACTCACTGAGTGAGTGAGTCCCTTGCCTTTAACTACTCAACTACCGTCCACCAGCTTCATATGGCTGATGACCACACTTAACAATACTTTGAAGAAACAGTGAAAATGACGAGAATTTTTTTTTTCATAAAGTGCAGCTACTTCATTTATCTGTAAATTAAATGAGTCATGAGGTGCACTTAATTTTAATTGTGGAGAAGTTTCTTTTCATGCAATGGTGGAGTTCATTCGGGTGTCATAAGTGCGAAAACTGTCTCTACTGAAAAATAATAATCAGAAAATCCTTCTTACAACCTCCGTCACCACTTTAGGCTGTGACGTCCTTATCTCTTTGTGTAATCACCGGTAACTCCGTTGCCAACGAGGGTAAAGAGCCAGACACACAACACTTTGCAACTGTTTCATCCAAAGACGTTTCCAGTGAACATTCTGATTCAGCCTGGACTGATGCATTGGGAAAAACCTACAAAGAACTGTACAAAACTTAAAACTAAGTGCTACTGATGGCTGGGAAACACGAATGAAGAACCTGAATAGTCAGGAAGACAGGGTGGATTCCTGACCTAGTTGTAGTAACCATTGGTTTATGTGCTGTTTCCTTCTTTCCTTTTTTCTTTTTTTTTTTTTTTTAGTATCTATAAAATGAGACGTTACAATGAGTCAAATTTAGGTGTGTAACAGTATATAATGTAGCCTGTAGCCTTTTTCTCACAAGGCTAGAAGACCTTTTAAGTCAAAGAATTATGTCCAAGAGCAGACAATGCAAGTTAGACAGGCCTTCTATTTTGGGAAATAATAATACCGCTTTCCTTCATTCTTTTACGTATACAATTTGTACTACTAAATTCGTTACTTTTATTTCAAAGGGGTCGAAAAGATTATTTGGAGACTGCACTGATGTTTGTGAAAGTTGCATTGATGAAATGTACTGGCAACTGGTTTCTGTGAAGGGTGTTGCCACAGTACTGCGAGTCAGTCATTTCGGTTAAAATTATAGTGGATTTTTATCTTCGAGATATCTTCTTTGTGTTCTTTCAGCAGAGAGAATGAATAACATAAGATCAAGTTTAGTGCTATTTATCGCAAACGTTCAGAGAACATACAAAATTAAACTATCGGCCCGGTGGGTGATATTTGGGAGCTTCCTTTAAAGAACACAAGCGATCAATTAAACAATCAAAATAAATTTCTGCAATATTCTCTTTCTCATGTACTTGTAAGTCATAACTAAAATTCTGGTTCATACACTAAAATGATCCATTTCATTTCCATTTTTATAGATATAAAAACGCACAGTTTCATTCAGTCATCAAGCTTTCAGCGAGATGGAAGACACCGTTGAAGGATCGAACGCACTTAAAAGAGGTTACAAAGGTTGAACCACCCGTCCGTCGGCATTGTTTTCTAATTGAGAAATTCACTTTATTCCAGAAACGGATGCTGCCCTCACCATGGTCTGGAAGACAATGTGTTAAAGCAGATACCAGTTTCACTCTCGACGTGATGAAGGCTGACATTCTAAACAACAAGTGTTCCATTCCCTTTACCTTTTCCTGGTCCTTGCTGAGCTTTGTTTAACTTTATCACCATTCTCTCTTGATATCACTTACTAGTGTGGTGGTATTGGTTTTTAGCTTCGTTGGCAGGAACAGTCCCTGCAGTGGTCCCATAATGAAGACTGGTAGCGGTCATGAGATAAATTACACACTTACACAGTGTTTGCAATCAAACCTCCTGTAAGCGACCACCCAAAATGGCACAAACGGTCGTCACCAGCAAATAGAAAATATTAATAAAATTTAATATTTATGTAATATTTTTGGAATGGCTCCAATTTTAATGTCTATGCATGAAATTCCTTGGTGTTAAAATTCAAACGAAAGCTATTCAGGAGTCAATAATCGAATTTCAAGGAGAGGCGAGAAGAGAAGGTGAGATGACATGAGAAAAGATAAAATGAGATACACAAAGCAAGGCAAGATTGCGAATAGGATAAGACAAGACAAGACAAGATAACGGACAAGTTGAGATGAGATGAGATGAGATAAGATAAGATGAGATGAGATGAGATGACATAAGGAAAGACAAGACAATATATCATAACGGATAAGATAATATGACATAAGATAACCCAAGGTAACATGAGATGATATGTGAGGTTCTAACTGTACCCATAGTTGTTGGTTTCCGACTTCTCATTTTTCCTTAAAGTGAAGAAAACGTCACAACACAGCAAGCAGTTACCACAAAAAATTATAAAAGCCGCTCTCTTGCTGATTTAATATAAAGGACGTCGGATCATACAGATGTACAGACAATAACGCATATGGCGAGAATGCTTTTCCAGTAAGCATAGTAATTGTGCCATAAATTTAACATGGTGTGCACTATGCAGGGTTTAACTGCCTTATCTCCCAGTTTCTTTGAAAAAATACCATCCTTCGGTGTTTGCAACCTTACGGTTTTGAATATGAACTTGTACAGACGTAAAGGAAGAGTAAATATTAAGAGAAAAAATTGAAAGGAAAGCAAGCGGTAACAAACAAAAGCGGCGGACCGGTACCTCTACTGTTTAAAAAAAAGATAAAAATCCATGAAGCACATTTGTCCTGGCATCAAAACGATATGTAGCGCCGCTTGTGCTATAACTATATTATTTACAGGAAATACTAAATAACTTCAAACATTTAAATAAACAAATACCTCCACCAACTGAACAAGTTTAATCCTCGAATATCATGAGAAACAGTTTGACATTTCAAACATCATGAAGGGCGAATTTTTTTTTTATCCTATTTTGGAATAGGAATGCACAAATTAGCCAGTATTATTAAAAAGACTTACAAATCGCGTTTGTCAGATGTGGTCCCCTATAAAAACGTAATTTATTTTGAGGGCCAGTGTTTGGTGAACTTAAGTAAAGCTAAAACAGTTTTAAAAGGGCATGCCATGATAGTTGTAAAGAGTAAGGCGTTCGTCAAAAGTATTTACATTACCAGAGACTATAAT
The DNA here is from genome assembly GCF_977016875.1 of Pavona decussata. Classification (NCBI taxonomy): domain Eukaryota; kingdom Metazoa; phylum Cnidaria; class Anthozoa; order Scleractinia; family Agariciidae; genus Pavona; species Pavona decussata. The sequence continues at coordinate 451,243 of NW_028145706.1, forward strand.
TCCCACGGAAAAGAGGATTCTCTGTCTTTTAGTCGATCGCCTCGAAGGCCATTATTTTGGAGATAGGTAAGGGCCTTATATTTATCACATGTTCATTCTATTTTATCCATACCAAATTTTGAAAAGACGTTCTTTAACCTACTTAGAAACAAAAGTGGGCACATGGCCTTAATACTGCCAAGATCTCTCCTCACCAAGCAGACATTTACCATTACATTCATACCTGTTATTTGGGAAAATGTGGATCTTCAATCATTAAAAACGTGCAAGTGCTGAAGAAAAGAGTTACTCTCGAGGAGTACCCATAGGTGCCGTTTGATACAGTGACAGTAAAAACGAAATTGCGTCCTTATATATTGAAAAAAAAAACCTACCTATTTTGGGAATGAGATTAAGGAAAGCGTAGTTATAAATACCTCGAAAGATACCCACATATGTTCAACGAAATTATCAAAGTCTCGAATGTAAAATTGCACAATTTCTCCTAACAGGAAATGGAAACATACAATTTTAGTGTGAACGGTTTTGTATTTCCTGCGGCGGCTAGGGCAATAAAACTGTAATACTGAAAACAGGAAAAACGCATCAGCACGATCAAAAATGGTTCCCCTTAGGAGCGCACAATGAGGTGACGAGGTCACGTGATGTGGGAAATAAGCAATGATTTCAGAACGGATGTCATCCTGAATTTCCTGATACCTTTTAAGTACTGTACCATAATGCTATAAGATTGTTAGGAATTCTAAGAAATTACCGCAACGTTAACGAAAACGCCATAAGTTTGTGTCGCTGGCACTTGTACAATATTATGGCCCAACTGTCAGGTAACAGAACTGGTGGGAAAGACAGAGTAAAACTTTTACCGTCATGTGCTCACCTTTCCCACGACGTGACCTTGAATTTGGTCATCTAAAGTTGTCATTGACCCAGGACGGCGGAGAAATGCATCTAAATTTATAACGCACGCACAGGCCGTTATATTTCTAATATAATCTGCTTGTTTTGTAATGTTCTCGACGTATTCAATAAGAACCTAACCGGATTTCCCGATGAATTGGTCATTAAAAGAATAGACTATGCTGTGAGGTAAAAAATGCCCCGGGGTGGAAGGTAAATACCTGACCTATGGGATGGACAGTGTGGGAAGTGGCCAACTCGGTGCCTGAGAGGATGAGCACAGCTGGAATTGACTGCCCCTATTAAAAATAATAATAATAATTATCTCTTTATTGAAATATTCGAAGGAAATTGATATTTACAAGTTAAAAGTAGAGAAAAGAATAGTAAAAAGCCTATATACAATTCAGTTGTGATTAAAAAAAGATAGTATTTCGAAGCACAACAGATTTATTTTCAGGAACAATTTTTTTAAAAAAGTAATAATAATAAATTAAAAAAAAAAATAAAAGTCATTCAGAAACCCCTATAAATCAACACAATAATAAAGTACTTCAGTTGTTGAGTCTAGGGAAGTCCTGCTTGACCCTTCTCTATTTCAAGATCCCTGTCCTTAACATCCAAGTTCCTCCTTCTCGGGGTTCTCGATCCCCTTAGGCATTGGAGCGCGCTCCGCAAAATTGCAAAGGACACTTTCGCCCTGACCCATGAAATTGTTGTGGTGTAGCTGTCTTGCTTTTTTAGATAATAGCTCGGATAATCTTGAATGGTATCTCAGGCATTCGTCAGCCATCCCTCCCGTCGTTGTAAACACCAGTGGGGTGAATGTGCCTTGCTCTATTTCCGTGACGCGAGAGTTGTATTTTCGCTTCTTTTCATTTTCATGAATCCTGTAAATTTGCTTGGAGCTAAGATCTCTATACGAGTCCGCATTGGAATGACACACCCTTACATCGAAAAATGCAGTTCTCTGTCGCTCCCAGAAACCCCTATAGTGGACGTCAAGGCGTGCGTCAGGGGCTTGGTTAGTCCCTCTGGCAAGCTCTTTGCCTGTAATAGGTTGTAAAGCCGGGTTAACTTCCACATCACAGCAAACTATGTCAAGCAGATCGCGCATTTCATTGTGGCGCTGAATAGCTAAGCCTCCACGCTGGCAGATCATCGCGTGGTCTACTGTAAACATGCTCCCACAAACGCATGTTGACGGATTTTAATTATTATTATTATTATTATTATTATTATTATTATTATTATTATTATTATTATTTTTGTAGCGCCGCTGGTTTTGAGGTGTGTGGCAATGTGTACCTTTTTCTGTAACTACAGTATATGAACTTGCAATCAAGTTTCAGTTTTGGTCTGCTGTATTTATCATATCAGTTATGCAGGCATGACTAATTGAGTTCTGACATCACTGTTCAGAATGAATGTATTCGTAGTGGGCGCGTTTTGTGCTTTTAGATAATGTTCGAAGCGAGTCACAAAAATTACTTGTATTTTCGATTTGTTTGGAATTTCTTATTTGTTTTTCTTTCAGCTGTTGTGCATATCTTTTGTGCTTCTAGTTTTTCCGTATCATGCTCGAGTTCTGATCGAAAATGTGGCCGAATTAGAACACGTTAATACACCGTATTCACAAATGGCGGATGCGCGGGAAAAAACTGGCACTAGGCATCAAAACGAGGCGTTTTAGGATAAACAAAAAATAATTTGCCTGCGAGTACAAGCTCACAGAGAGACTATTTAGCAGATAAGCTCTTAAACAGCAAGTTTTTCAGATCTCTGGTTTTATTCCGAACGAGAGAGGTCTATTGTTTCTTGGTTCGTTTCTTGTAGCAATCCTAAATGCAAAATAGACAATCACGGAAACAAATCGGTTAGAGTTTTTGTTTCCGAAGGATTCAACTTTCGAGCGCAGATGGATAGAGATACTACAGAAGTTTGTTTGGTATGTCTTTCGGAATCCGAAGGTGAGATAGGTCTTGAAGGAAGCAAAATTAACATATAAAAGGATGCATTTCTAACGAGAGTTGCGTGATCAACTTCGTATCGGACGTTCCGAGCGCGAGAGAGACTACAACCATTTGTCTAAACCGCTATAATACCAAGAAAAAAAAGACGAAGACAACAACGAAAAGACGTGAAGGATGTGGAGAGAAACGGCTGGACGAATAATTTAAAAAGAAGCAACAGATGAACCAAAACTTGTCTGTTTCGATTCATTTATATTGTAGCCGTACTGTAAACAACAAGCAGAGAATGCAGTCCCCTCAAAATTCATAATTTGTTAAATCACTCAAGTCATCAAAATCCAACTGTTTAATAATGGAACAAGCTCAGAAGGAACATTTCTTGCCTGAAAGAGAAAATTGTATTCCGTGTAACAGAGACTAGAGAACACAGCATTGTGGCTTTTTAACCGACATTTCGGTTGAAATCATTAAAGATTCGCATACTTAATTAGGTAATTTGTCAGAATTAGATTATCGTATTTCGCTTTACACTGGGTTCCTAAACTTGTCATTCCTTATAATGCAGTTACAATATAACGCATTTGAGAGTGACATTCCTGAATTTCCTTGCAGGATCGTTTTCTTAAAATTGATACCTTACTTCCAGTAGTTCCTCTTGACTTTGGCAACTGCCACATTTTCAATGACTTGCATGAATCATGGCCAATTTTGCGATGCATGATATCTTTTTTATTTCGGAGAAAAAGCGCCTAAAATGTACCGAAATATTTAAGTCTTGGCTCACATATTGCTTCCTTAGTTAAACTTTTCTTTCAGTAGCTTCCCTCCACCTCCTTTTGTTTTCGTTTTTTAGGCATTAGAGCTGTTCACAATAGTAGGAGTCGGTTTTTGTAGCTTTTGTGATCGGAACTTCCGAGTAGTAATCACCACGCAACCCTCTTTGGAACTGCGTCCGTTTGTAGATTCATTTTCTTTCCTTCGAAACCTGTTTTAATTCCCTTTCCAAAAATACATTGAATAAACCTTTGTGGCTCCTGCTAGAGTGAAAATCTTTCTAACAACTTTTCATATTTTCTGTAGACATTACACTCGAAGGTTTGAAACACAATCTAACTCAGATTTTTCCAGTGTCTAGTTTGCATTTGAGATTGCTACAAGAAGCCAACCAATAAATAATAAACACTAGAACTTGAACTCGTTCGCACTAAGTGATCAGAAAAACTCAATTTTTAAAAACTCAGCACTTATCGACCCTCTAGAAGCTTACATTCGCTGGAAATTTATTTTGTTTATCCTAAAACGCCTCGTTTTGATGCGTAGTGCCAGTCTTTTCCGCGCGTGTCCGCCATTTGTGAATACGGTGTATAGTAGCTCTTTTAAAACATTTACCGAATCTCGAGTAAACATAACGTTAATGTGTCAGAAGTAAGATTTTTCATTCAAACGACCTGAAAAGTAGGATACAAGTGTGATTGAAATCGATCAACAATCACGGAACTTTAATACGAAACCAACCGGTTCCGATTTTCCAAGAAATAATTCAGAAGTACACAGAGTGCTGTAAAGTACTCGCGATCGCGCTCTGATTTCTAGGTCACAAGCTATCACAGCCCCTTGCGCTCTGATAGTCTCGGGGCTTGGATTTTTGAATCGCGACGTCTCGGGTTCGGATTTGAAAAAAAATAGTTAAGTCTCGGTCTCGAATTTTAAATGAAGGTCTCGGCGTCACGGCGGGTCTCGGAATTTACCATTCTGTACCCCTCGAAAACTTACTCGGGGTCCAGCGTCCAGTGTATTGACGTCACAGGCCCACTGTCCCCAGTTTCCCACCTTGCGTTTTGTACCCAACAGGAAGTGAAATTACACGTATTTGTCCCCCTTAAACAAGGGGAAGAAAAATCGATAGCGAATTTATTTTTTCGATTTTCATACGAGAACAACATGAAGATTCGATCAAGCAAATAAAAAAAATCTGTCATACACACTTTAAGTGATATTAACCGAGAGGGTGAATTCAATCCTCTTTCAGCTAATTTGCTTAACATTCCTGAGGCTAGCAAAGCTCGTCTCCTTGCTCGGTTATCGAGTTACGAGTATACCCGGGATCGATGGCTGGTACTTTCCCCCGCAAAAACAAAGCTAAAGGTTAAATTTGTAGTATGTGAGATCCTACTCGTTCGAAAAAAGGCTTCTTTCAGTACATTACAATTTCAGCTTCACAGCGAGGCTTGGAGGATAAAAAAAGAGGAAACGAATAATTAAAGCATGTTTACTTGACTGCTTTGTCTATCTCCTTTAAACCTTAACTGCGAATTGCAAGCTGACTTCAAAGGAGCCTATTGTTTTCTCAAAAATATGCGGAAACAATGTTGAATGCAAAATAACATTTACTTGCACAAAGGCTTTAAGAGGCAAAATGAGTGAAAATAGGGGAAAAAAGCCGCTTGCAAAATAGGCTAGTTTGTTATTCTCTAAGGGTCGCAACATCAGTCTAAATCACCATAAGTTCTTATAATTTATACACAGGTGATTTAAAATCACTTAGATCTGTTTCAGTAAACCTTTCGTTAAGTAGAATAGAAGAATGAGAATTTAATCGCAAGTGGCGAAAAACATGACTGTGATTTTTTTTTTTTGGTGAAAATAGCTTACTTCAAAACAATTCTAGAAAAGTGAAAGAAAGATATTAATAACTGTTTTATTTAAAGCAATAACTTCTGATCTGTTCTAGCGCAATTTATTATAGGCCTAACTCTTTTCAAGTTGCAATCCATTCTGACCCAGTCCATTTATGGCCAGAGACAATCAGGACAGTTTTGGTACACTGGGGAGGTAATCTATAGCAAAACTGGACCATTGTTTTGTAACAAGTCCCCCTTTAAGCCATGGAATTGATTGCACACTTTTTTTCTGCAAGCGCTAATTCGGCTTGGAAGCCTTACTCTATTGGGCTTTGCCTAAGCCTGTGGTAAGAACTACTTCATTTAAATGCATCACCTATAACTACACTACACTAAAGATTTCGGATGATATATTTTTGCGCTATATATCGTTAAAGTTTTCGATGACTTTGCTATTTTTGTCGTATTTTTTTCGAACACCTTTTCCGCTTTGGGTTGGCCTGCCGTGGCCGCTACGACGGAAGGGAGTAGTTATTCTCTTTTATGTAAATATTTTTTTTTTCCGGAATTGCTTCCCAAGACTTTTCTACTTTGTTTTGTCTTTCTTTCACTTAAGCCAGCGACACACCTGATGATTTTATACACCGATCGCGGCGCATTTGATCGCCAGTGAAAATCGCAAGCTATTTTCGCCACCGTTTAATGCGGACACACCTGGCGATATTTTTCGGCGATCGCGGCGGTTTGGCAGTTTTGAAACCAACCTGGTGGCTTTATTGGCGATTCGCAGCAATAAACGTAGGAAATCGCGGGAACGGGTACACTTGGCGAATTTGATCGCCGATATCTGACATGCCAGATATCGGCGATTTTATACGCCCATCGCGATCGGCGAAAATCGCTATCGATGCACCGGCGGTGAGGGTAAAAGGAGGAATGAGTTTGCGGAATGGAATGTGGAAAGACGTGCGGAATGGCATAATTATGCAAAATAAGAATTGCGGAATGACATAATTATGCGAGATACGATTTATGCATAATGACTCACAGAAATACATTTAACTGAAAAAGCGCGCCTTTTTTGGGCGCCAATTTGCAAATACAGCCTTTTTTCAACCGAAGAATGCATCACAAAAACCCAAACGATGGTATCTTCGAATTCAAACTTTTTTCCTTCGATTCTCATCGCATAGCCGTTGATGCAACATAGCAGCTCGTGGACTTCTATCGTTCGCGAGTGAACACAAGATTTGTAATACATTTGCATTAAGAGACTGGTCATAAAGTACAGGGGGGGGTGGGCTGGAAAAAAAGGGGGGGTGGGTCACTGTTTTCATGCATGTAAAAAGGGGTGGGCTAGCAAAAACCATGCATCATTAAAGGGGTGGGGCACATAATATTTTTGCACATGTTTTGCATCAAATGGTGCCTTTTGCCAGTAAAACTGTGAAATGTATTAACAGTAAAAGCACAAATTATAATTGTGTAGTTTCAGAAAATATCCATCCCCCATCACAGAGGGAATTTATAAAAGGACGCCCTACCGCCAGGAACTTCCAAGTTTCTTTCATACAATCTCTGTAATTTTGTTCTTTCTCTTACCACCATCCCCTCCAGAATCTTGAATTCCCTCCATGGGTGGGGTAAGGATATTTTCTGGAACTACACATTCTATCAAGAAAAGGGCAAGTTCACTCGCATCCATTAAAATGAACAACTATGATTCCATGTGGTTATTAATGATACATATTAGATGCACATTATCTTCTCAAAATCATTTCAGGTATTTCAACAAAAATAGATCTCATGCAATGATAAACTTCAAAAACAAGACTTTGTGCATGTGTGCTCCTTCCTCTATCATACTTGTCCTCTAATTTGTCTAGTTTTATGTATAGTCTTACCTTTATTTACTAGGGGTGGGTCATTTCATTTTTTACCTGAAAAATATGGGTGGGCCATGCATTATTCTGCAAAAATATGAGGGTGGGTCAAACAAAACTAGCCTTCGTAAAAATGAATTTTTCCAGCCCACCCCCCCCGGTACTTTATGACCAGTCCCTAAAGAGGTTTGTTTATTTACGTAACCCGGTTTCCATTCCACACGAGTCGTCCGCCATTACGGGAGATGTATACAACTCAATCGAAGGCTGGTTAAACTTGACATGTTTCAAGCTTTCACAGCGCCTCGCAGGAAAAAGACGTGAGTAAAGAACCGCCTCTGTTTATTTTTGAAACGATTTATGTCACTTGTCGAGGATTTATCTGGTTATGACGAATGTGTTGTGGTTCGGTCATGCTCATTTCCGTTGTTTTACGTTTTATATTAATCAATTTATCATACACAGCCAAACACACACACACACACGCAAAAAATAAATAAATAAATGAAAACGAAAATAAAAATTTAACCGCAATCTATACCGCAGAACTCTTTCCCCGTATTTTGACGTGTAGATTTCGGTGTTTTATTTTCGAAGGAAGGATCTTGATGTAACAAATTTTCAACTCCAACATTTTATAAGAAACTATATCTAAGCAATTCGGGAAAGATTTCCGCACAGCCCCATACATTATTTATCTATGCACAACTGTCACACTAACCCACTTCCTAAAACGACGAGCGTGAAAACAGAGTGTGTGCCAAATGTATAAATAATTATGCATGGGGCTGTGCAGATATCTTGACGCAACTCGTACTAAAAATACTGTAAGAGACTAATGTAACTTGAAGCCTCGGTAATTAATACCATACCGTAATTCTTATCTACTTTCTTTTCTTTTTCCTTTTTTTTTTATTTTTAAAAAATCGATATAAGCTTGTATTGTACTGGTTATCCCATACCATGAAATCCCGGTTTTAAGTCCCCCTCCCCTGCTAATAAATCGCCTCGATTTTTGGGCCATCTATTTGTAAACGAAAATTTTATTCCGTGATAAACCCCTACCACTCTTCCACTTATAGTCCCATCTTTGATCTTTATATAAACACGTAACACCCCTTCCCCCCTTGCCCCTAAAAAAGCCGTTGACATTTCCTTTTTACGTATCCCCACCCGTAACCGGAATTTTACGGTATTATGGTCTGTGCCTCATTACAAGAGCCTGTGAAGTTTTCCTAGACTCAACCTATTGTTGACTTTTTTGGTTTTCCTTGTTTTATCTGATTGGTGAGTATCACAGGTCTCGCAGAGGTAAACCGATAAATGGTTGGATTGCTCAGTAGCTCAACAACAGTAACTCAAGTAGCTCTACAAACATGTAATCTAACCACACTTACACCCCAGGGGAGGGGGGAGACTCTTACATAAAACTGAAGGGACAAGCCGTCAAAAATGTTGAACAGAATGTTCTAAATTGTACCAGACTCTCTTGGCATAGGTGTGGCCCCAATGTAGTTTCCTTAAGGGTTACCAAAACAAAGTATTGAAATAATCAAGCAGTTTCCTCATTGCATAGAACAGAAAAGCTTTCCTTTGAGGTTTTGAAAGCAGAGATTCAGATTTCCACCGCAATGGTACAAAACTGCACATTTTCAACCCCTGTCAGGGACAAGCATTTTTACATCGCCCTAAAATTGACCTCCCATTTCCCCTTGGGGTGTAGAGCAACAATAACTAACTGTTCACATGGAGTTAACGTTTGGCAACAACAACAACAACAAGCACAAGAGGATCAAAAGTATGAATTCTCCATACATGTTCCGATACATACCCAGCTGTTCACTATTTATGACTTTTTTTTAGGTCAACCATACAACCAGAGTTTTTTTGTTTTTTGTTTACGTACACATAATTTTTTTAAAAATTAATTTTTATGATTCTTGATGACTGACCTAAAAATAAACCAAGGGGAATCGTCATCATTCCAAAAAGTCATGTAAGACCATTAGAGGATTAACCCCACACATATACTTGATCCTCTCTTAAGACAACCAAAACTATATCCACCATAACTTTAGCTGGTAATTCTAGCTGTCATAGCAGTTTCCATGTCCACATATATAACGCTTGTAATATGAAAACTCTACAAATAGTATCTTCATTTAACATAAAGTTTGAAGATACTTAAGCATAATATAAACAAGGCTGTTTTCATGCAAAAAAATGAGTTGTTCATTACATAATTAGGGACCGATCGTTTATTACGTCCTACGGGGTTAAACGAGCTCTTTTTGGGGGATGGGGGGAGGGGTAATTTTGTACCTTGTCCGAAAAGTGAGGGGGGTAAAATTTTAAGGGTACCAACCAAATGTATTTCGCAATCATTCTTCTCATCAATCCTAGAGTTGGTAAAATCGACTAGATACTTCTCCATATCGCTACTATTCTTCAGAGCGACAAAGCTCTTGCACGTAATAGCTTGAGTAATGACATAGACAGGCAAACCGTGTATTTCATCAAGCAGTTTATCTCTGAAGGCTTGTTTCTCTGGGCAAAAAAATTGAACAAAAGACGAATAGAGATGGTAGGCTTCTTCAAAATCTCACATCCTTGATCCACATCCATACATCAAATGCTCCTGTACTGCTCTCAAACCCCGAGCTGCTTTGACCTTCTGTGTACCTTCTTTTGACGACCGTGAAGAATAGACTCCAGCAATAACAAAACATCATTCTAAGGTACGTTCCCTTACTTGAATTTCGCCTAACTTCTGATTGTTTCTCTTGCCAGTTCAGATTCAGAGAGCTAGCGACTTCCGCATGTAACCAAGCGTTGTCACCAGGGGCCCGTTTCTCGAAAGACCCGGTAACTTACTGGGCCCGATAAGTAATTTTGGTGACAAATGTTTCTTAACAGAAGTCAATTTTTGTCAGCTTTGAAAACTAAATTTTAAAATCATGTTATTCTATGAAAACATTGGCCAAGTACCATGTCTGTAATTGTTCTGTAATCGGCGAAAAACGGGCCCAGTAAGTTACCGGGCTTTCGAGAAACAGGCCCCAGGAATTTCTCAACAATTCAACCGCCAGGCCAACCTTGGGGGGGGGAAATTTTCAAAGTGCCATTGCAGTGGGGGGTAAAACTTTTGTTTGAAAGATTTTTGGGGGGGTAAAGTTTTCATACACTCGATTTTTTAGAAAACCACCCCCCCCCCCCCCTAGGACGTAATAAACGATCGGTCCCTTAGTTATGTAATGTAATTTGAAAACAACTCAACAAACTTATCGTTTTCAAAGTGATGTTGTAATGTTCTTGCTTACAGTTTGTAAAATGTCAAAAAAAAAAGAAATGATTTAATGTGGAACCTTGCCAGTATACAACAAAGATTCATTATCATTTAATTAGGCCAAAATTTAAAAGCAAATTCTAAAAACTGATCGATTTTAGTTTTTATTTGTCTGAGACAGTTCAAGTATCAGACAAAATAGTCACTAAAATAAGAAGAAAAAAAAGCCGAAAAACCAGTATATAATACTAACATATTCTTTAAGGCTTTGTTCCACTATAACTTAAGCTAGCATAATGTTGAAACACCTACTTAGATACCCACTTCAAAGATCAGAATAAACAATGTTTGGGGTAACACGTTTTATACTTTGAAAATAAAATACAATGTGACTGGATTGTTCAGCCATTGTGATGGATGATAGTTGTTACAGTGGTGAAGAAGCTTTCTCTATCTTAGGAATATTTTGGGATGTTATCAGTATGATTTATTTGCAAGTTCTTCTAACTGTAAAGTATACACGCTGAAGGTGATTCCATCACTTATAGGTCAGAGGGACATGCACTATTCATGGTTAAAAATGGGCATGGGTGTTATTTCAACACGTTGCAACAGTTATTGCAGTTCCCCTCCCCCTACCCCTCTCTTCTCCAAAGCGGACTGAATTTCATGTTTCCTCTCTAAAACCGAGATTTTATGGTTTTGGATAACCAGTACAATACAAGAAAGTAGACTTCAAGTGACATTAGTCTCTTACAGTATTTTTAGTACGAGTTGCGTCAAGATATCTGCACACAGCCCCATGCATAATTATCTATACATTTGGCGCACACTCTGTTCTCACGCTCGTCGTGTTAGTGTGACAGTTGTGCATGGATAAATAATGTATGGGGCTGTGCGGAAATCTTTCCCGAATTGCTTAGATATTGTTTCTGATAAAATATTGGAGTTGAAAATTTTATTTGTTTCATCAAGATCCTTCCTTCGAAAATAAAAAACTGAAATCTACACGTCAAAATACGGGGAAAGAGTTCAGCGGTATAGATTGCGGTTAAATTTTTATTTTCTTTTTTATTTATTTATTTATTTATTTATTTATTTATTTATTTATTTATTTATTTATTTATTTATTTATTTATTTATTTATTTATTTATTTATTTATTTATTTATTTATTTATTTATTTATTTATTTATTTATTTATTTATTTATTTATTTATTTATTTATTTATTTATTTATTTATTTATTTATTTATTTATTTATTTATTTATTTATTTATTTATTTATTTATTTATTTATTTATTTATTTATTTATTTATTTATTTATTTATTTATTTATTTATTTATTTATTTATTTATTTATTTATTTATTTATTTATTTATTTATTTATTTATTTATTTATTTATTTATTTATTTATTTATTTATTTATTTATTTATTTATTTATTTATTTATTTATTTATTTATTTATTTATTTATTTATTTATTTATTTATTTATTTATTTGCGTGTGTGTGTGTTTGGCTGTGTATGATAAATTGATTATATAAAACGTAAAACAACGGAAATGAGCATGACCGAACCACAACACATTCGTCTTAACCAGATAAATCCTCGACAAGTGACATAAATCGTTTCAAAAATAAACAGAGGCGGTTCTTTACTCACGTCTTTTTCCTGCGAGGCGCTGTGAAAGCTTGAAACATGTCAAGTTTAACCAGCCTTTGATTGAGTTGTATACATCTTCCGTAATGGCGGACGACTCGTGTGGAATGGAAACCGGGTTACGTAAATAAACAAACCTCTTTAATGCAAATGTATTACAAATCTTGTGTTCACTCGCGAACGATAAAAGTCCACGAGCTGCTATGTTGCATCAACGGCTATGCGATGAGAATCGAAGGAAAAAAGTTTGAATTCGAAGATACCATCGTTTGGGTTTTTGTGATGCATTCTTCGGTTGAATGGTTACAAAAAGGCTGTATTTGCAAATTGGCGCCCAAAAAAAGGCGCGCTTTTTCAGTTTAACGTATTTCTGTGAGTCATTATGCATAAATCGTATCTCGCATAATTATGTCATTCCGCAATTCTTATTTTGCATAATTATGCCATTCCGCACGTCTTTCCACATTCCATTCCGCAAACTCATTCCTCCATTTACCCTCACCGCTGCACCGGGCACACTTGGCGATTTTCGCCGATAGCGGCGATCGGAGTAGAAAATCGCCAACTGTGTCGCTGGCTTTAGTTTCATTTTATACCATTGTTTGATTCCCACATATTTCGAGTTAAAACGCTTTGAAACTTGCAAGGAGAAAACGAAAGCAGCCAAAAATGGAACCCTGACTTTCTAAATAGCTAATGTGGTAAATAAATAGAACACATTGGCGAAAAAAAAAAAAAAACGACCATCAAAACTTGCGCACCTCCAATTGGTAACCGAAAGGGCAACATTTTCCTCTTTCGATTATGATTCCCTCCTGAAGGATGTACGGTATCTTTTAATTATATTTACGTGAATACCAAACCGCAAAATTTGGCTGAAATAGGGCTAAATTAAGAGTACAAGTAATTTCCTTGAAAATGTGGTTTCGTTTTCCAGAGTTTAAAACAACAACCGGTGTTTCCACGAAATTATATGCGAAAAGCGCGTGATTATATTCCTAGAACAGTCATTTGCATAATTTAGTCAACTTGTAATCAGTTTTCATGTCACGTTTCGCCGCACTCAGATGAACGCAAGGTTTACGACATAATATTCTAGATCATAAAATATTAGAAATTAAAGTTCTCGTTCGTACAAACGTACGAGAATCACTTTTATGCCAGCGAAAAATTAATAAATACGGTACGACGTCGCGCTCGGGCCGATCGGCCGCCGATGTGTAGGCCGCTAAATGTCTTTCTCCAAATGTTTCCCTATTGTTTATAACACTCCGTGAATTACGATTCGTGAAATCGAGCAGTCGACCAGCGTTAAATCCTATTTCCATGTGCTAAGCATACCAAAGGGTATCTTTTATTAAGAAAAGTGAAATATTAGGAGCAGTCATAAGAATATATTTAAGAACTCTTTCGTTTCGTCAGCAGGTATTTTTAGCCACGACTTCCTTGTTACCATTCCCCTGAGTACAGTGTATTCAGATTGCTTGTAAAACGTTTTCTTTTCAGCGGTCGCTATTTGTGAAGTTTAATTCATTAGTCTTACTGCTGCGGCTGCATGATCTTCTTTACCGCACAGGAGGTGAGTTCAGAGTCATTGTTTCTGTGTCCGAGGTTAATTGTCTCTCAGTTTGCAAAGTTAATTTAGTAAACCTTGTTGTAAATGTCGAGTAAGGTGCCATGTAGCCGCCATTACTGTTGCCAAGCAAGAAGAATATACGTTGTAAAAATATCTCTCGCTGTAGAAACTGCCCCAAGTGATTGATAGAGATAAATACACGAAGTTTTTACAATTAGCGTAAGGGAATGTGGACAGAGACTTGAATTTAAGGTTATATTAAACCTTTTCTAGAGATCGTACGTGCAATAACCCGTAAGAGCTCAATTTTACAACAAAGACTCAACATAACAAAAATAAAACGTGGGAAATCGAAATTTCTTGGAATAAGACAAAAACTGGACGCATTAACAAATCTTTATTGCAAACTGTGAATCACCATTTTACTCGCCGGAACATCTCAGTGGTGGTTGTATAAATTCAAGATGTTTTATAGAAGCGGCAATGGCCGCCGGTTTTTAAAAAAATCGAAATAAAAATATATAAATAATAATCATAGTAATAATAATAACGGCGCTGTGTGTCGGTCCGTAGATGCACTATTCGCATGTATGAAATGCTAATCTGATAAGCGTTGAGGATGTCGTAGGAAAAGGCAATTCGTATAGTACATCTAAAATGAATCTTTGCAGTTAAAGCCGGGGTAGCACAGCGGAGTGAAATAACTTAAAATAGTGTGTTTCTTTATATAATATTCATCGCAGGTTTTTTTTTTTTTTAATATTTTTTTATATCCTAAAGTGACAGAATTAGAGGAATAACAGCGCCTAAACTAAAAGCCATAAGGATGGATAAATTTACATTACATCCCAACCTCTATTTCCGGTCGGATGGGCGGGTGCCCAATTCCAGGAAACTACTGTTTTTGTTTTTCCTTTATTTCCGGCCGTATCAGCGTTCACGACAAGTACAGTCATTGTATTAGTAGTTTTCATGTCTTGAAGGAAAAAAAAACAATAACTAAGGCAGTCACAAAGCTTCTCTTTTAACATATTCTTCACAGCAGTGAGACACATGGCCAAAAGAAAATTTAATGTCGATATGTTTCTTCACTTTAGGAAGAAAGCATTTTTGAATTTTATCAAAGAGCTAGTAGCATCAAGAAACACAGGAATTCTAAAATGTTACTGCAACTTACACGTTTCGTCTGGTAAAAACGTGAACTTGTTTTTTTGATAATTCTGAAGAGGAATATTGACCCTATATTATCTCCTTTTTTTTTTATTTTTTATTTTATTTTTCATTGACTTCAAATTATGGCTGCCATGTTGGTACACTAAAAGGAAAGCATAAACATGGCGGACATCCTTGGCATTTTCAGAAAATTACTTTCTCGATAACTTTGCCCTGGAGAGTGCTATGGAGATGGAAACTGTCGAAGTATTTTGTTTTTACCTGCAATTAAACTTCTCACACACAACTGGGAGCCATGCCAAGCCGCCTATGCAGCAACCTGACCTTTATTACATCAACAGCACAAATCAATGGCATTACAGCACAAAAAAGAGAGCAGCAACGGCTGAAATTAAGCCTAGATACCTACAAAAAACTCAAAAACCATGCAGGGCGGGTGGGCGGGGCAGGTCAGGCAATGGCGGAAGGCAACAAAAACAACTGAACCCTGAAACGCCATGTGACCTGAAGACCCCCCACACACTCGAACCCATACTCCCCGCCGTGTGTGAGAAATACGTTTTCCGCTTCATTCGTTCCTCAGCCAGCGGAAAACCACACTTCTCACACACAACTGGGAGCCATGCCAAGCCGCCTATGCAACAGCACAACGCAAAGAGCGCAGAATTAAAAACACCATTCCTAGAAGTTCAATGTCTTTAAAACTCGCAAGCTACAATGAGATGAAAAAAGGGGGCATTGCAAAAAACAATGTCAGTGTCAACCCTAAATTGACTTAGATACAAGGAGAAGTGAACTCAGCGACTCCTTTACATAATTGTTCCGTGCTTTCTCACTGCGCCAGCCTCCATGTCTCTGAAACAGTCTGTCCGGCACACCAAGAGCAGCAGCCGCTGAGGCCCCTCCCGAACGCAGGCTGTGAATTCCAAATTTAGCTGGGTCAAACCCTTCTTTGAGAAGCTCCTTCTTAATGAGCTCGTTAGCCCGACTGTAAGACATCAGCTCTTTCCTCAGACAGACTCCCCTCTTAGTATTCTGCACACGCCGAAACAATGGTGAGGCTTTAGAATGGTTTCCAACAAATAAAAATTTCTCCAAGATCGCAACTGGACATGGGGGCGTACTGCTACGGGCTATAAAAACCCATGATCCCTCACGAAACTGATCGTTCTTTCGCTTCTCCAGAAAGATGGCCACATGTGCCACCTCAAAATGCAAACTGTCCACTTTCAAACGGTGTAGGTCATCCCATCGTAGAAAACCAAAGAACCCCAGGGAGAACAATGCAGCCAATTGGATGTCAGCAAGACTACCTTTCTCTAGGCGACTGATAACTCTTCGCACCAAGTCAGCAGACAAAGGCTCCTTACGCTTCGGTGGACGAGCAAGAATACGCCGGGCAGCATCAACTGCTTGTTTCACCATAGGATACTCACTTGGTTCCCGGTGGCCACTTTTCTTATGGACCCAACTCACACCATACACTGCTGTATTCACTGAGGATACTGAACGGGACTGCTGGATAAGAGACACAATATATAGAGTAAACACCACAGAGTCTGCTGGCAAATAAGAGGCACTGTGCTTCTCAGCCCATGTCTTCCAGGACTTGTATGCACGAAGATAGGTTACTGCTGTCGAGGTGGCTCTGTCCTGCACCAACACTGCTGGTAAAAAACTTGCCAAACGCCTCAGCTCTGGGTCTTCAAAACGATCTGCCTCAAATTCTGCTGGAAGAGTAACCTCTCTCGAAATGGGCTGCACCGCTGCAACACAAGCAATGACAGAAAATTCCATAAGCAGGACAACACCCATGTAACAGAAACCATCAATAACCACAAAAAACAGAATCTGCACTGACACAATCATCTTAGAATGTAATTGCCACAAACTGACAACAACATTACAACTGTAACGCAGGCCATGACAGACGAAAAGCCATAACAGCTCAACAGCTCAAGCCCATAACAGGCTGAGAAACCATAACAGTAGTCCAGAAAAAACTACAATGCCCATAACAGGCTGCGACACTGCTAACAGCAGGTACAACAAAAAATACATGACACATGCCAGGAAAAAATGCCCATAACAGGATGGTAACACGAGTAAAGCAGGTACAATGAACAAGTACAGCCTGAAGCTGGAGAAGTTCCTAGGAGCGGCCTCTCATCAATCTAGACAGGTTGTAACACTCTCAGGATGCTAAGACATGACATGAGCACCACAAAAACATAGCTTCAACGCCAGCAAACAAAAAGATGGCACGCCTGCAGTAAAAACACAGCTTGCTGCCGCCCCTGGAATGAAGAGACCTTCATAAGGTTGGATCCTCAGGGATGCTGTCACAAACTTACGCCAAGAACCATGCTTGGTGATGAGAAGGGGCCACCAAGGCGCAGAATGCCACTCTGGGACCAGGAGTGTTCCATCTTCATGTCCTTCATGCATATGGCGCAATACACGAGGCACCAGGTACGGTGGAGGAAAGAGCCAATTGAAATCTCCCGCCCATGAAACAGTAAAAGCATCAACAGCTTCGCAATCAGGATTGAGGAATCGGCTACAAAATCTGTCCAGCTGCTTAGTCTTCACACTGGCAAAACGATCAATAGTGTGAGGGCCCCAACAGCTATCCAAGCGAGCAAACCACAAAGGATCAAGCATATAATCATTACAATCTTCAATCCGTGATAACTCATCAGCCTCCTTGTTAAAATCTCTGCTGATCCATTCCACAACCAAACGAATGTCAAATGACCGACATAACTTGAAGATGTTCACTGCCTCATTATGAAGGACAGCTTTGCGGCTGCCCGCGGAAAGAATGATCTCAGTGTTTTTGTTATCAGTCCTGTGCAGAACCTCCTTCCCTCTCAGCTGAGGAGCAAACGATTGCAAGACAAGGCTAGTAGCCCTAAGTTCCCTGAAGGTGGAGCTCATTTTACTCTCTTCAGCTGACCAGTTCCCCACTGCGGCCTGTCCCCCGAGTTGTACAGCAAAACCCCCCCAGCCCGAATCACTGGCATCCGAGTAGGTCAAAACCTCAGGCTTTGGGCTAGGAGACCAAATAGGACCACCAGCATTATGAAAATTCTTTTGCCAGAAAAGAACTTCTCCCTGTGCGTCTGCAGATAACCGAAAGGGGGTGTCCCAGGTAACTATGTGCAGGATATCACGATATAAACTCCGCGTCCACAGGCGTACCACTGGACCCAAAGCCAAACTCATAGAGGCCAGCAACCCCGTAAACCGTGCTACCTTGCGGGCAGACACAACAAAACTATGAGCTAGAATATCCTGTAGAACTTGCAGAAAAGCATCCACCCTCCTCTGCGGAACTTGGAAAGTCCCCATCCGTAAATTCAAAACATAACCCAGTAACTCCCCTGACTGCACTGGCACCCATTGGCTTTTCTCATCATTTGCCACAAACCCACTACGCTGCACATCATGTCGTACCAAATCCGAAACCCTCTGCGCTTCATAAAAATCAGAATCCGCACCGGCACCATCATCCAAATAAGTAAATATACGAATGCCCTGACTCCTCCAATGCTTTGTAAGGGCCTTCTGGATTTTTGTAAAGACAAAGGGACCCACTGAAAGGCCAAAAGGAAGAACAGTAAACTTGAAGTACTTAAGGGAGCCATTAACCATCCAAGAGCAGCCGAGGAATTTAGTGTGCTCCGGAAAAATGTCCACATGGTGATAACCGCTGGTGTAGTCAAACTTGAAGAACCAATCATCTTGATGGAACAAATCAGCTGCAGTGCGTATGTCCTCATATTTGAACTTGCAAGAACGGAGATGTTGATTAACATAACGCAAGTCCACAATAAGCCTACGTTTTCCCGAACTGTTTGTAGCGACGCCCAGTGGGTTACACACCAGCAAGTCTCCAACATTAACCTCAATCAGAGCACCTGACATTAGCAACTTAGAGATCTCAGAAGACACAAACTCCATATTACATAACGTACTATCATGATTACGAAAAAACTTCTTCGAAGGTAAATCAACAAACGGCAAACAATAACCTTCGCCAATGACTTTCAGCAACCAGCTACTTGCTCCGATACCACGCCAAAAATCAATGTTTTGACGTAAACGGCCTTTAACAACAACGCAACTATGAACAACGTTTTCAAATACGACACTTTCACTGGTAATATGCGAGGAATCCATACTCGTTTCACCCGCGTATAAAAAATCATCATTCCCGTAGAACGGAACACTACTGGGCTGGCTGTTGGTAATTGCTTGAGGTTTGTCCAGCTGATCCTGCTCCGTTGAAAACATTGGCGGCACGGCAGTCTCTAGCGAAGTGTCCCGGCTTGAAGCAACGAAAACAAACAGACCGCCCATCCCGGGACTGATTCTGCTTTCCCGCCACAAATGGCGAAAGCGCACTCGTACTATTTCGGTCGAGGATAACCCTCCTATCCGAAGAACGCGGAATCACTCCTTTCGGTTTCGCAACTTTAGAAGAAGAATTTCGTTTCTTCTCCTCCCTCAATTGCTTACTCTCCTTTATAGCCTTTCGAATTTTCTTTTCGTCATCTGAATCACTGGCGAGCGGATCGGCGGTGTAACAAGCGACTGTGTCCCATCCATATTTCTCAGCAAGAAGAATATGTTTGTTCCGCTCCACAAGTAACTCCTTACCTTCCGTAAGTTTACGCGTACGTTCTTCGTTGTCGTCAGCCTCCAGGGCCTCGTCAATTTTATCCATCACATCTCTGTTGAGAAAATACTGCTTCTTGTTCCCGGCAAAACGGAACTCGGGATCCGCTGCACGAGGCTGTTGATTCTTTTGTGATTTCGCACTCGACAACTCGCCCTGAAGCCGTTTAAGCTCGGCTGCGTTTTCCTGCTGTTGTTTTAGAAGCTCTTTAGCCCACTCTGGAGGACCGGACGGCGAGTGAGAGTGTGATCGCGAACGAGAATGGCGGTGTACAGAATCACGAGACGAATCACCGCGTTCAGCTCCAGCATCTCTTCCATCTCTCGGCCGACCGCTCGGACTACGGTTGTACGGCTGTAGTCTTTTCACAGCACGAGATTTTGTGCGTGAACTTTCCTTCGCCATCGAACAAGAGAAAAAACGGCCAACACCAGAACAAAGGAATACTAAAACTGCTTAGCGAAAATCAGGTCAGGCAATGGCGGAAGGCAACAAAAACAACTGAACCCTGAAACGCCATGTGACCTGAAGACCCCCCACACACTCGAACCCATACTCCCCGCCGTGTGTGAGAAATACGTTTTCCGCTTCATTCGTTCCTCAGCCAGCGGAAAACCACACTTACTTTACCGAGTCATATTCATACAAGCAAAATCATTTTCATCGTATTGAGGAAACCTAAGAATTCGGATGAGAAGCTGAAGTCATTAAGCGCGCTTGTATAAAGTATTCGCCGCCGTATACGGCATCAGCTGTGTCAAAAAGAGCGCCGTGAGAAGATATAATACAGTCTGAAAGTGGTATTTTCTCTCTGAGTACTCCAATAGGGGTACAGTTTTCGCGGTCCACCAAAACTGTAGCTTTGTCCGCGGGCTTTGTAAAGACGGCAATTAATTCGCTAGCAAAACAGTACCATCATTCAATAAATACATGCATTTTACTTTTTAGCCCTTGCTGTTTTCACAAGATTGGGGAATAAATAATAATAATAATAATAATAATAATAATAATAATAATAATAATAATAATAATAACACTGTTTTACGTATTAAAATGAAAACGATTTTCTGTACTTCTCCAAGTGATGAAGAACTTCCGATTTTCGTGCACTTCATTCAATACAGTGAGAAGAAAAATAAAATCTTTCCCGGCAAAAAGACTTTTATGCTTTTCCCTCCCTTATTAGCAATTAATTGGTCCGAGTGGTCCTGGGTCTTGGGGATGAAGTAATTTAGATAAGGTAATCTCCCCCTTTGGGTGCTTGCATCAGTCATGTGATCAATATGATCATAGAGTAGTCATTCGTCTCGGTTCAGCTGCTGATTAAGACGTGCTTTTGTTCATCCGTCTCCTCCCCAAGGCCAACCACTTTTCTTTAATGCATCATACCCTAGTGTTTCGTTTTCTGTGCCCTCACCTTTATTGGAATAGATCATGTACCTATCACTGATTATTGAAACTGCATAATTATTTTGAATAAAATCCTCAACCTGTGCTAATAGCCATTTTTGTCCAATCCTGGTAGTCTAGTTTTTTTTTTGCCCAGTAAACCGAGCTCAGGCAAGCCAGCACACATGACAGCCATTATACGTGTAAGAATGGAAGGGAAAGGCATAAATAAGGCAATTGGTACAGAGACAATGCGATTGAAATCCACCTAGCTAGCTTGCAGCTAGAATTACTAACTTTATAACAATAATCGGTTCTAATGTTATGTACGAAAATGTGGGAGCGACTAACATTGACAAGGGAGCAGCCATTCTTTTCCCCTTACAGCAACCTTAATAACAGTTCATTATTTATATAGCCACCTATTTCTAGGTAACTAGCCATGTCGTTTTCCTAAACTAATTCACACTCTAAACTGCCTGTTTTATTCTTTGTTCCTGTGTTTCTCAGTTCAGATCTAAAAAGTAGTCATGGTTTCAGTGACTGCTGGTAAAATATGGTTGTTGCATTGAACAGATGCTGTTTAGAAAACACGTACTCTGTTCCATTGAAAAACAAAAAAGCACCTGAAATTCCAGGCCAAGCCACCACACCCCCTATATTTGCCGGATTCTCCTCATGACACAGACAATCTGCTTAGTAATGACAATCAGAGGACTTTTAAGTGAGATTCCTTGATAGCTAGCAAATAAACATTTTCTTACGGATGCCATAATTATGTTTATGCCATATTAACTAATGTACTTTCATTATAATATTTTACACAATGAGTTGATGAGTTCATGTGATGTGGGAAAAGGGCCATGACTTCAGAAAGGATGTCATCACTAATTTCTTGATTGAGCTTAAGTTTTCTTGTTTGTGAATTTATACCTTCTAGGGGTGAAAATGAATTTTATTCATTCCACAAAACGAGATTCTGGTACCTCTAAGGGATGCCTTTCAAAATTTCTGACTTGAACCCCAGGTCAATTTTCTATGGAAGTTTATAAAATCAAATTGATTTTTTCATAGATCTCCGCACCTATTTCTACTAAAGTTTGAGTGGCGATTTTAAAGCTAGGAGAATGCACCTTTTCGGGAACAAACGGAGATTGTGATCAGTCAAGTTTAGTTTAATGTCGCAATAGTTATACCGTGTGGGTTTAGCGCGGATCAGAGTTGCAACACAACCTGACATTTATTCATGCCTCAACAATGCGATAAAAAACAAATTATATGGTATACTTCGGAAACCAATAGTAGATTGAAAAAGTCATCATGGGGCATGAGGATTCGATCTCCCTAATCGTGATCTCTTGAGCTGCATTTCATTCCATTGAATCCAGTACATCAGGACTCTTAAAGGATCGTGCGATTAAATAGGCCTTATCACGGTTTTCGACGCCATTTTGACGGGTAGGCAAACACGCTTGAAATAACAGTGTTTGTATGGAAATCCAATGTCAAATAACTTTCATAAAACATCGCTTCTGAAAAATTCATGAATTGGAAACTTTTGGCAGTAGGGAAAAGATTTTAAGAAAAAAATTGGAGGGATGTAGCTGTGACAGAAAGCGTCCAGTCGTGTTTTGAACTTTCCATACATTTCCCTGTATTTTTTCCCGCAACTATTTTTAGTAGCAGTTCACTGCTGGTTCGCTATACAGACAATAAATAAATCCAGTTCAGTATTGACTCGTTCGATCTTTTCGCGGTTTTGAGAGACATATGGGGTAGGCGAATTTGGATGCGGTGCTAGCGAATATTTTAAAACGATTTCAACTTGTGAGACAAGATAAATTACTTATTTGGAACTGTAAAAGGTTACCCTAGATAAGTTGGGAAAGACTCTTATAGCACGGGAACTAGTACAAAGTATAAATAGAAACATCAAGGAATTAAATTTACAAAATGAAGTATATTCATCTTCAGTTTTCTGACCTCCCCAGTTGTCCTGTTCGTTTTAGAGGCACTTTCAATGCAGTAGCCGATTTGTAGCTTTCCACATAGACCGTGTCTAACAGACCGAGTAGGGATAGCTAAATCGAAAACAAAACGAAATAAACTTTTCTAATCTTTATTTTTATAATTATTGTGTTGCTGTCAGAGTAAATTTTGGTTGTGACTTAATTTACAGTAACCTTGGCAGTGTTCCAGTTATTCCTGTCATGTAAGCTTATTTTAAGTGTTTTCCTGTTTTTCTGAGGAATATCATTAACAGGGTTGCTGTACGGACAGGTTTGCCAATCCTTGACCAAGACCTCCTCGAAGGTTAATGTTAGGAAGGATTCTCAACCATTTTTTCATTGTTATATTGGTCGCATTTATTTCCATTAGCCCCAGTTGTAATGTTACAATTGCTTTTCAACTGCGTTCTAGCGGTGGCTTAAATGCCTTATTGTTGCTTTTAAACACTCGAACTACTATCCAGGCTTACAAAGAATAATACTTTGGGTGAAAAAAGCGACAAAATTGCATTTAATAAACAAGCCAGAACAGAACAGAAGACATTGTATTGTGTAGGTAAATTGTATGGTAGAATTTTCTTTTTATGTATTATATTGTATTGTATTTTTTTCCTTTTCCTACTTTTGAAAGTCTTGGTGTATTTATCATTTTGCTCACAGGAAACTGTACTGTACTTCAACTTTCTGTTAATATTATAATAAATGATAAATGATAAATGAAATGACATTCCTATGACAGTCTGGTGTTACCCTCATTAAATATTGTCTTTATTATTATTATTATTATTATTATTATTATTATTATTATTATTATTATTATTGTAATTATTATTATTATTATTATTATTATTATTATTATTATTACTATTATTATTATTATTATTATTATTATTATTATTATTATTATTATTATTATCATCATGCTTATTATTATTATTCCGTGAAGGTTAGAAAGCTTTCTTTTGAGTGATCTCTTTTTTAATTTTTCCATCGCCTCTCGGTCAGTAAGAAATTTCCGGTCCATACACTCAAAATTCAAAATATCTCCGTCTTTTAGCCCCAGAATAGGGGTAGCTTCTGTGAGTGACAACCAGTGCTATTTTGAAAGCCAATTTTCCTCTCCTAAACAAGGCTAAATAAAGGCCAATATGGCCTAATCTCCAGGGTAAAAATGCACCGGAAAGCTAAAAGTGGGCTGAAACGATATTTGATAGCTCAATTTTCCCTTACATTGTGACCAAAATAGTCCATCCAGGGGGTGGTTCAACCCCCTTTAGGCCAACAGGGCGAAATTGGCACTTGGGCTAGTGTAAGTATTTTAGTTCAATTATCCTTTTACAGGGTGTAAAAAAAGTTACCTTCGTTTCATTTTTCTCTCGTTCCGTTTTTTACGCTTTTGCCTGTCCCACCACGGCAACCTAGAAAGTCAGGCCCAGCCAAGGGGTTTCGGGTTTATGGTATCTCGAGTGTTCAGTTAACAAGGTATTCGGTATTTTTTTGGCTAAAATATGGGAATAAAGTATTTTGTTTTTTCCTGAATTCTTAAGTATTTGGTATTAACGATAATTTTATTTTTAAAGTATATTGTTATCACAGGGGAACGGAATAAGGTTATCATTACCGGCTGATAATTTCAGGAGAAATAGAACGAAAGTTAAACCGAATAAGTGCATTTAGACTAATATTTAGGCAATAAATGCAAGGAAACGGTGGTTTGTTTCAGTAATATTTCGATATAATTCTATATCATCGTCAGACTAGGTGACAATGCGGTAGCTAAAGTTTAAATACTAAAAGGGTGGTAAATTAGCATCAATAGGCACGTGAGAATGAAATAAGTACAAAACAAAAAGAGAAAAACTGTCATGAGAATAAGCAGAGTTCTCTGCTGGCCTTCAAGCCATTGTTCAAGGATGGCGATGAACGTTTTATGTGATAGGCTTCTTTGTATAGAAGGAGGTTCCAATTGTCGTCACTGTCAATTATCTTTGTGTTGCTACGCACGGTTTCGGTGAAAAATTCTTTGGTGGTCGTAGAAGGTGGGCCGGTCTTATTGGAGAAAATGTCTGGTAAATTATACAGGCCTTGAATGTGTATCCAAGGTTATATTGGTATACCACTACCCCCAACACCCCCTACCCTCCCCCCCCCCCCCCCCCAGGCCTGGAAAGTGAAAATATTGTTTTTCAATTTTTTTTTTTTTTTATATTTTGAGGAATAATTGTACGGGAAAGTTCTACCGGTAATGGTTCCACAATCAAGGGGACTTTATCTATGGAAATAGGTGCGTCATTTTTATCATCCTTCACAATCTCTTGTTCAATCTTGACTCTCTCGGTTCCGCCTACGCGTACAATACTGAATTATATTTCTCACAACAAGGACTGGTATTATACAGAAAGGAAATACAATAATTTGCGGTTATTTCTCAGATAAGTAAACCTTATTATTCAGGCCCAACCCTAATATTACAATTATTCTTTGCTTTACTAAATATTATGTGATGGAACTACAAAGGCATGCACGCGCACGCACGCGCGATAGGGCTTCTAAATATGTGTCACGCGCATGTGATGTTACAGAGATGATTGACATTTCCTGAGAAATAAGGTTGTAAACAACACTATCGGGTAATCACGTTTTCCGGGAATTTTGATACCGTTTGGCTTCCTTAGGCAACCATTAGTTTCAGCTTGGATCATATTAACGGGAAATGACGTTTTCCTGTATTGCGGAGGAACTCAGTTCCAAATAGAATTTGAAAACGGCGATTACAGAAAGGCTGACTTGACATACACCTGTGTTGATTTTCAAAATATACGGTGTTAAGTATAACGAATGTACCGTCTATTTTATTTTACATAAATTGCTGATACAGTGCTACCTGCTTGTATAATCATTAAAAAGGAGGGGTTTTCCCTGAAATTCAAAACGGGAAGCATGAACCTTTTTCCTGGAACGCTGAATATTCGTATGTAAATTAGGTCAACTTTCAATAGTTAATGAGTTTCATGTCACGTCTCGCTACGCTGAAACTCTTACAACAGAATGATTCAGATTAGTAAGTAATTTCTCGCTCACAAAGGTAAGAGAAGCGTTTTGTGTCAGGAGAAAGTCGCCTAAAGTCCAATACGGTCCGGTTGTTATCATTCTAGTTGTCTCTTTCCTGTTGTTATGTGAGAGCAGATGGCAGCGGTTACAGATGGCTTAAATTCTGTAGAGGGTTTTCACGACGGCCATGCGTGCAGGTGGTACAGAAGCTATACAAATATTTGCATAAATGTTAGTTTTATATTTTGCAAAAGGACATCATTCTACTCTTTTGTTCTTCTAATCATGGTCGCCGTGAAAACCCTCTATTCTCGAGCTATTCTCGTGATTATTCACGAAACATGGAACACGAAACCTCTTCGATAGAAAGCGAAACATTACGCGTCAATCATTTGAATCATGAGATCCTATCGTTGAAATGTTATTTTTAGCCGAGTTCCTCGTTTAACACTGTTTTGTTGATCATACATATTTTCTCTTTGGTGGTTTGTCCTTTTAGATCAACCATGAAGTTAATACCCTATTTTGCTACACTACTGCTTGGAGTGATTCATTTTGGCCACAGAGGAGGTAAGTACAGAATAAAATTCACGTCACGTTAATCACAAGCTTGTCTCTGTTTTTGACGAGATATCAGAGACCGTAAGT
The DNA here is from genome assembly GCF_977016875.1 of Pavona decussata. Lineage (NCBI taxonomy): Eukaryota > Metazoa > Cnidaria > Anthozoa > Scleractinia > Agariciidae > Pavona > Pavona decussata. The sequence goes on from NW_028145706.1 coordinate 478,097, forward strand.
AAATTCGACGGTAACGCTAATTAACACGTCACTTGCAAATACAAATTCACTTCGCTATTATTCGAATCGTTCATCTAGTGCAATGATGTCCGAACTATCCGGGAACTGAATTGGTAGAAATGGCATTCAAGTTAAGGAAAGACCCCACCAGTTATTGCTTTTAATTAAAACCGATCGTGTTCAGTTAAATAAACATTTTGGCATAGTATGGTATCGTGAATTTAACATAGTATGGTCCTTTTCTCCACAAAACTTTGAATTTGGTCATTTCACGTTGTTCTTTTACCAGGTACGACAAAAAGACATACTAAAACGTATAACTCACGTGCAGTTCCATTGTTTTGCTCATTACACCTTAAGTTTATGGACCTCTACGTTGGCGTTGCCACGTTAGGCGCTTTTTTAAGGACTTTTGAAGCGTCGCCACTATTTTCTGTACACGAAATCAATCAATTAATCAAGAAATATAGTCATCCTTTTTATATTCACCATTAGTGTGTATCTTCATTATGTTTGTGGGGTCGTGTAGTTAGTAAGCTAACACTAACCAAAATTATGTAGAAATTAAAGTAACTATATGACTTCAAAATCCAATTATTTTTACTTGCTATTTCTCCACTTGACAAGGATCCCTGAGGCACAATGCGGAATAGTTTTAAAAAGTATTTACACGGAATTATTACTTAATACGTGCCGCTGCAGCAAGAACTGAGCTATATATCAGTTAGGTGCATTGTGCGGTTATTAACAGTTAGTTTATTCTCAAAGGGTATGAACGATGTATGGCGAATGTGTAGAGAAGACTACGTTCTGAACCTAGCTAAGCTTTTCTAACACCTTGCACTATTGTTTAAATTTGGGTATTGGGGCTAATCTGAAAGAAGAATATGGCTAACAGAGAGGGTGATTTTGACGGGTATTGCTTCAACTTTCAATTTCCGAGCGGAAGGGCGGTTGCGAAAGCGATAAACTATTTACGAGACAAATGTGTTCTATACTTATTCTGTAAAATCAATTAATATTGTTGGAGCAGTTCAGCAATACACGTCGAGGCTAAGATTGACCATTATTTTGAATAAAAGCCTGAGACTATGCTCATAGCCATTTTTTGTCCAATCCTGGTAGTCTAGATTTTTTTGCCCAGTAAACCAAGCTCAGGCAAGCCAGTACACATGACAGCCATTATGAGTGTAAGAATAGAAGGAAAAGGCATAAATAAGGCAACTGGTACAGAGACAATGCGATTGAAAACCACCTAACTAGCTTTTAGATAGAATCGCTGACTTTATAACAATAATCGGTTCTAAATAAAAGGTGGAAGCGACTAAGGTGCACAAGAGATCAGGCATTCTTTTCCCCTTACAGCAACCTTAGTAACAGTACATAATTTATATAGCCACCTATTTATAAGTAACTGGCCATGTCGCGTTTTCATAAACTAATTCTCACTCTAAACGGCCAGTTTTATTCCTTATTCCTGTATTTCTCAGTTCAGATCAAAAAAGTAAGTCACACGCTTTCAATGACTGCTGGAAAAATATGGTTGTTGTATTGATGCTGTTAAGAAAACAATTTACACGTACCCTGTTCCATTAAAAAAAGCACCTAAAATCACTGGCCAAAGCCACCAGATTATCTCAGATCCCCTATATTTACCAGATTCTCCTCATGACTGTTAAGTGAGATTACTTGATAGCTAACAAATAACCATTTTTTTACAGATGCCATATTTATGTGGACTGGCCCTCCTCCCGCTTGGAACCAAACGGATATTAATACAGATAACATTCAAACTGCTGTCGTGAGAGTACTTGATGGAAGTAAAAATGTTCATTTGAGATGGAATTATAAATTATTGGATGGACAAAGCATCCGGTATACCGCGTTTTATTCTGGCATCAAACAGCGAAAATTTATCGGCGATATAGTGAGCGGAAACGTCAAAATAAACGACCAAAATAACTACCGAGAGCGGTTCAGCATCGACAGCACCAATGAATTTGCCACTTTGACAATAAAAACTGTGACAGAAAGAGAAAATACTACTTTTCTGTGCAAGATATTTGCAGGAATGGAATGGGCCTACAACATACGGCTCGAGGTTACAGGTATAAACAGGTTTAGTTGGCTGCTTTTTAATTAACTAATGTACTTTCATTATAATATTTTACACACAACAGGGGAACATAGCATGTTATTGCGTGCACTAATACATAAAGGAAAGATGTAATAGTGTAATTTGGTCATTTTTATGTGTTGTTGTATCTCGCAGTGGAAAATGAAGCTTTCTGGTAGTTTAAAAAAGCACTTTGTATAATGCCTTCTGTTGTAAAATGTGACCGCGCCTCATTTTTGCTACCTAATAGGGTTTAACCTTTTACATGTTACGCTAATTAGGATTATTTCGTTTTAATATGCAACCCAATTTCCCTTTCCAAAAACCAATTTCGATATATTAAAATTCTAGCTTGGCTCAAGGCTTATGGGAACACAACAAAGAATTAATTATTCAACTATGAACAATGTAGCCAAGCTGTGATTTAAATTTATCGAAATTGGTCTATTCTGCAAAATTTGGAATTGGGCGTGAGCATATGCAACCTAAAGGCCAATAGCACATGAGGTATTTTGACATATTAACATTTAAAAGTGAATGGAAACTATTGATAAAAACAATAAATCTTGACCAGTTTTAATTTCCTCAAAGTAACCTCTTCAGTGTAACAGAACCCTCAACTTCGTCATTTTGGGGATTGCATCATTAAGTTAAAACTTTTTATTATCTGATAAAACTTGTGCTCATTTCTGTTATAATTGTGACTTTGCAGCTCCACCAAAAATCACTTTCATCTCTGACGGCAGGACAGTGATAAAGGGTGACCTATTGTCACTTAAATGTACAGCTGATGGTTATCCAGCACCGAACATCACCTGGACAAGACTTTCTGATAACAGTGTCGTCACTATGCCTTTGACCATCTCTGGTAAACAGGATGAAGGATTATACAGATGTACTGCTGACAATGGTTTTGGTAGTCCTGCCAGAAGAGATGTTTTCATTACTCTTCCAAGTAAGTTCATGTTTTTTCTTTGTTCTTTGTTTATATATTATATATAAAGCGATTTTAAATTAGTCAGTTTGCTTTGATTTCAAATTTGCATGATTTAGGAGGAACTATCATTCGTTTCCCCATTACAATAGTTTTCCCAAAGTCTTCCTAGTGTTGACTAAGCCTCTGTTCATAGGGATGTTGTTTTTAAGTCATGAATCTTTGAACTTTTCAGGTCCTCCAGAAATTATAAAATCCCAGACGTCTACATGGAACGTAATCGCTGGAAATACTCTCACTGTTGAATGTCATGCAAATGGAAGGCCTACTCCATGGTATGAATGGACGAATGCAGACGGTACAGTCATTAGCACTCAAAAAACTCTCCGTTTAGAAGAGGTGAATGGTAATCATGGAGGGATTTATAAGTGTACTGCAACAAACAGACATGGTTCTTCCAGTTTCAATATCACCGTTCAAGTGAAACGTACAAGTAAGTAACCACCATCTATCTCCTTATTAATGTCACTCCTTTAGAGTGTCATTCACCAGTGGATAAGAACGTAAATTATGCCTTAATTTGAAGTCATGATCATTGCCTTCACACAGCAACCTCCACAAAACCAACTGCTGCACCATCTACCACATCTGTGCCACCGGGAAATAAGGAAAGAAGAACTTCGTCAGGTTGGTTTTACAGTTCACTGAACATGACGTTGACATTGAAATGGAATCTAATTCACTCTTGTAACAAATTTATATTAAATATTTGAAAGAGCGTAAACGTCAAAGCTTAGGCCTGGGGCAAACGTCGAATCTTAGTCGAACTTAATTCGTCGAACCAATAAATTTTGAAATAGGCGCATGAATGGTGCGACGTTTGCCGCAATTAAGTTCGACTCAAATTAATTGGCTCGACTCCAGCATAAGTTCGACTTGCCAAGTCGGATAATAGCAAACGCCGTTCTAAACACGCGCTGAACTCAATTCATAAATCATGCAAATTACAAAATAATTGATTCAAATGTGATAGACTGCGCAAATGTTACAAAAATACCGACTCCCCCATCAGCCAAACACTATTTCGTCCCCCCCCCCCCCCCCTGACGAGCATGCGCTGTACAAAGACAATTTCGCGACCAGGAATGGCGAGCTATCGAAAGTCATTGCTGACATCGTAGAGCGTGATGGAAATGTGTTTTTCGTGTTTTATGAACACTAAATACAAATGATTGAAAAGCAAATTGCCTATTTGAAATAAATGCTCAGTGTTTGAGTCTTCTCTTTCTATTTTTCGCAATTAATTGCTAAAGAAAGGCCGTACGAGCACTGTATTTCAGCATTTCGCTAGCAAGGCTAGCAATAACTAGCCGCGCATCGAGTGAATAGCACGGGGACACGTGTTTCATGAAGTGCAACTTGTGAATTAGGGTCGACGCAGGTTTGACGTTTGCTACCACGCTGGAATTAAGTCGACTCTTTGTCGAACCTGTTTTTAATAAATTCGACTCGACTTAGATTCGACGTTTGCCCTAGGCCTTATTTTCAAAAGTGGAAATAGCAATTTAGTATTCTACAAAATAACTGAGTATGATGATTGCATTTTCGCGTCTAAATTTCCCGCGCTCCTCCATTTTGGTTTTTATGGCACCATACGATTTCCGCCATTTTGAGATAAATGGTAAAAAGGACGGTACTGAATTGAGAGGAGATATATTATAAATCCAAACTCAGTTGTTATAAAGATAAGGATCGGAGGCCATAGTTTGAAGCGAAGTTAAACTATCAGTCTCAAAAGCATAAATTACAGTTCATGGAAGTGAAGCGTCCGTTTTATATTTTCAACAGCCAAGTAACGAACCTACGTTTTCATCCTTCTGATTAACAACAACAACAACAACAATCTTTATTTGTGCCCAAAAATTATACAGATTTACATTAAAACAAGAAAGAATAATTACTAAAGAAGAGGGCACAGCCACTTAGAAATAGCAAGCTAATCGAGCTAAGTGGCTGGGCCGAGCGGAAAAATTTGCAAATACCCTACATTAAGATGGAACTAAGGACACGATTTACCATTCACACACACACGCACACGCAAAAATAACAATAAACAAGGGGGAGTGCACACACAAAAACTGAAAAATAAAGTGCATCAATGAGCCAGTCAGTAGTTGGAGATGATTAAAAGCTCATAACGTTGCAAACAGAGGTTTTTGTCTAAAGAAAAATAGAAGCAATACATAATAAGTCAACCACAGGACATTACTATTTAGCAGCTCTTAAACAAAGGGCGTGTGGTACATAAGCCCTCCATTTACAGACCAGTAAGTTGCACATATCGCACTTCACTATTCCAACAAAGAACGGAAAGGCCTGAACTTTAAGATCACGAAGTAAAACGAAAATTTCCCCATTGTATGTGTTACTTGCTACATAAAACAAATTATGCATATTTTTTTAAATAAATTTTAGACAATAGCAAAGTGTATATTTTGATTGGCGTTGCATTGGGAGGATTTCTGGTTATCGCTGTTGCTTCTGCCTTTGCGGTGTGGTGCTGGCGAAAGGACAACAAGGGTGAGTAGTGACAGCTTGTAACTTTTCACTTCTGAGTCCTGTATAGGATGTAACATTTCTTGCCCGTGCCATCATTTTTATGCCAAACTAAGTACGTTTTATTTACTTGTTTACTGCCGGGTATAATGACTCATCAATGCCAGCCTGTAGCTATAGGCTCTTTATATTACTGATCTCATAGTAAGCAGCCCATGCGTCACATATTGTCGTATGGTAAACAAAGAGCCTCTTTACGAGCGTTTTCCGTTTGACAGAACTTGCCGAGCAGACAGGTCAATTTGTAAGCCACATTAAACAATTTTATCATAGTAATTCGACAATCTTCAAAATAACGCCGGCGGACCATCTTCGGAGTGACTATTTTATAGCAACATCCTTTCAAAATGGCGCATTCAATTTACAGACTGGCCGGTCGCCAGTTCTGACAATAGGAAAGGACACTACGACTCTCCCTTTAACCCAACTTAACATTGGTCAGTAGGTTTGACTCTGCTTCATTCGATAATCGCAAGTCTTCCTTGATTATTTTAGTACAATTATATTGTGAAAATGTGAGAAAAGAAAGAAAGGAAAAGAAAACGAACAAACCAAACCATTAGCGAAAAGACGACATCAACGATAAAACTTCAAAATTCGTATTCTATAATATTGTCTTTGTCATTTGTTAACTTTTTCTTTTTACCTTTTCCCTTTAACTGCTGAACGGATTTGCCTCTGCCCACATTAATTCGTAACTCTGAAGAGGAAAAACGAGAACAGTAAGTAGCACTGTTTAATATTTGTTTTTGTACGTGTGCACGGGGAGTTCAAACATTCTGCTACACCGCCAGGGATGAAAGTTCACGTAATTTTATTCGGTCTGCGAGATGCTTGCAACTTGCCCGAACTGAACGGCGTCTAATTTTGCATTTCATGCCCACAAAGGTGCGAATTAAGGGAGGAGCTTAAACGTTTTGAGTGCAACTTCTTGCTTAACAAGCAAATATTTTCATTTCAGTCGAAATGACCAAGATCGGAAAGGAGGTGGAGATTGTCATCTATATGTTGACATGGAAGGCTTTCAAAACACTTGCCCACGAGTTGACAGGTCGAAGAAACCTAAGAAGGTATGCCATTGAAAGACACTGTAAAAGTCAAATAATCGATGTTATTCTATAGTTGAATAAGCACCACAAGACGAAAGTACCATTGAATAATAAACTTCGTTTGAATGGTCGCATTTTTTTTTTTCTACGCCGATTTCACATACGCGCAAGATGAGGGAGTCTTTGTGGCTCGTACTGTGTGAATTAACAGAACCTAAGGATCGTGATATCAAAACCTTTCAAGAGTCAACGAGATGTATATTTTCTTTTCTATTACCTTACAAGTCAAAAACTTTGTCTACTGTGTGAAAACATTTCGTGTATATAGTTGTAAAAATCTGTTGAGCCATCCGTCCAGAATATCACTTACAAATGATAAAACTGATGTTTGTAAAAGGTTACCAGCTTTTCACGAACTACCCCCCCCCCCCCCCCAAAAAAAAAGTCGGGTTAGGACATGCATCACATCTCATTACAGTATAAGTGACTCAGCTCGCCACGAGTCTCTCTTATTAGTTTGAACCTTCAACGCGTGAGCTTAAAATTCACCAGCTTTTCACTCCCATTGAATAGTCACTCGGGCACAAACTTTCATTTACCGTACGCGTGCTTTTGGCATGTTTGGTTCTACATTTGTAACTCTGTCTTCTATTATTTTAACAGAAACCCAAGCCTGGTGAGGTGAATTATGCTGACTTGGCAAATTTCCAGAGGTCTCACTTGTCATTAATACCCTCCCCTTCTCACGCACCTCCTCCAATTAAAAAGCCCCCTCCTTACGCCAAGACAGAGTATGCTGTCATTACGCATGTTATCAGGGGAGTTGCCGCTGACTCAAAGATTCCAGCTACAACCACAGTTGCTGGAAACATAGATCCTACAATGTAATTTGACGGCGACAAGTTCAACCTCGTTTGCAGGGTCTCCCCTCTCTCGCTCCCTAAGACGTGAAGAGGAGAGACCCTGGGAACGAGGTTGCGACAAGTTTGGATAAATTTTCTTCTAACTTTTGTAAGACGAAAGACTAAAGAAATATATAGTTGACTTCTGAGAAGCCAAAATAATCAAAATGATTCATCCATGAAAGAATAGATTGGGTAAACAAGGGTAAGCTCATGGGTAACCTGGTCTCACAATAAAATGATTCTGTTTGAACCACAGCTATTTGGTTAGTTGCAAACCGTACAAATCGTTGTAAAAGCGCATTTATCCAGCTCCTGATTATCATTCGTCGCCCACAAATAACACTTATACTGAGTCAATCAATAACGGCTGCTACAGTAAGCATCCGCTTGCTCTGATCGGCGCCCTAATCGATAGCCATTAAGTAAATAAAACCCTTCTGGTTATTAAAGCGGAAGATAATGCTCGAGGCTGAAAGATTGTGTTAAGAAATGGACCTTTTAGGTCGATAAATGAATCTTCCAGAGCAACTGTGAAGTCTTTCAGTAGTGTTTCTGTCAAGGAACTATTGACTGATAGTTGCCCTACGCAAATTTGATGTTCTTAAAAACAAATATTAGCCCAAGAAGCGAGGCTTTGAGGACTTATTCGATAGTTTTAAGTACATCAGATTTCCAAGGGGCAACTATTCGGACCAATGGTCCCGAAATGGAAACACTCTCTCACTTGTTCACCACTAAATTGTCTTACACCGGTCATTGAAACTGGTATTTTGAATTTTCAATACAGTTTTTAGGGAAAAAGGTTGGAATAAAAATGACCAATGAATACAGCAAAGGGTGAAAAAATTATAGTGAAAGCAAACGGTTTGTTTACGAACTGGAAGATTTATAACTGAAAGTTTTTTGGGGGGTAGACGAGTACTTAAAAGGATGGACACTCGCATCACGGGGTAAATTTAGTAGTGAAATTTTGACAACCGACATTGCAGCAAGCCGGAAGGCATTTCATTGATTTATCTATTTTATAACCCTCAGGACCCAGTTGTTTAAAGCCCGATTAAGGTAATCGTAGATTAACGGGAACTTTGATTTCAAAATCGTTTTAAAAGAGCGAGATGGGGGGCAGCGTGGTCGAGTGGTTAGAGTGCCGGAATTGAAATCCGGTGGTCCCGGGTTCAAGTCCCGCTCTGACCGCTAGCTGGAGTTGTTTCTCGGTAGCCCCGAGTTTAACTCCTCGGACGCGCTTGTAAATAGCCAGTTGGTCTGCCTCCTGCCAGTTGGGATTTTTAACCATGTTATTTTCAATATATGTTGTTTCTTTACGAGGTTTAATGCTCGGCCCCACTAGCACTTGTGCTATAAACACTGCCGAGGGTAAATAAAGGTTATTATTATTATTATTATTATTATTATTATTATTATTATTATTATTATTATTATTATTATTATTATTATAGATGAAACCTCGATTAACTCTTGATCGTGGATTTGTGTTCATCGGCTTTTGAACAACGAGGCCCAGATTAATTTCTGAAGCACACGCTTTATTGTGGAAAAGATAAAACAGCCAGTGATAGTCAAAGCATGCAATAATTGCCTGTAAATAAATACAATATAACCAGTTTTCTAGATCTTATTATACAGTCAGATTAGATGAAAATAGTTAAGACCTAGAAATCTGACTTTCTTTCTTTGTTTTAATTTTTTTTAATAATAATATAATCTTTATTAACATATACCAAGCAGCTGAAATTGTTATTTACAAGTTAAAAGTTGAGAAAAGAACCATCAAAACCTTTTTTTAATTTTTAATTTTCTCGTCGAAAAAATTGGACGTCGGATATCCAATCAGACAACTGTTCTTGTCTCATAACCGTCGTCAGTTAGTTAGAAATAACAGCTCAGATCCCATAAGAAAAGTCTCTTATCGTAATTAGGTTCGAAGCACCTTGGAAATTGAAAATGGAGATGGCCTCTTATTCTACGAAACCGCACCCTACATGAACTGGTAGCCATATGCATGAGCTAATGCATGGTTGGATTTCGTTGAATAATTGTTAATTACTTAGTAAAAATATTTGCTGAGATATGGGATATGAAAAAAATATTAATGGCTCTCGGATCATGTGGTACATGAATTGTAGTTACCTTGCCATAAGCAATGGAAAAAAACAGTGAGTGCCATGACTTTCGGCGCGCCCATGATGTAACAAATAATACGGTATGATCTGCAATAATTCAGTCAGAAAAGTCTTTCTCAATTTAAAGTGCCGTTAAGTTCATCAGCAGACATGTCATGCTGTATATCACCAGTATTAAGTCCTTGAAGGAGGACATTGCTGCTATGGGATGCCAAGAACAAATATTTAATTCAGGGCGGAGCGCAAGGCTCAAAAATAGTTCTGTAAGCATTGAGCTTATCACTGCGACTTCAAGTGCTTTACTGACAGATTGTAATTACTTTTGCAGAAGAAAAATAAAATTTAAAAAAAAAATTGCCGAGAATAAAAAGTTACTTGTAAGAATAATAATACAATGGTAGCACTATTTCTCGGTATTTGACTGGTTTCTACATATTCATTCCTTCGAACGTTTCTCTTCTTTTCGATACCCTAAGAAGGTCCTTAGAAAAAAATAGCACCTTAGTGAAGTGGTCTTTCAGTTTTGTAAGTCGACGAATCTAGTTTTTGCACTAAAAAAATTAGAGTAAAAACAGATTTAGTTTAATTTCAAAACAGGAATTATAATTATAAAATCAACCTTTAAATGATCCCTTTACCTCTTATAACTAACACCAAATGGGGCTTGAAATGACTCCAATTCTCAAATACTTCACTAATGAAGCACCATTGTTTCTAAATATAATAAGGACACTACTCCAGTAACTCTCTAAATAAGGGTATCTCAACATCCTTCGTGGAGCTGTTTTGTTTGCATGTTTTTTGTAAAGCATTTTAAACTTTGCTAGCTATTTTGAGCTGTATAAAACTTTTAACTATAGTGTCAGAAACGCCTTTCAATCAGAGAAATAAATGCCTTGGTTGATTTTTAATTCCAGGTTAGCGTTAACCGGCTTTCGAGCAAATAGTCCTTGATCACAAACAAGAGACTGCTTACAGAGGCTTACAGTGGGCTTACCCGTGTACATGTTTGATACATTAGTAAAGCCTCCTTGTAACAAGACCACTGTAGAACGGTAGTAGCTAAAATGAATACTACAAAAGAAGGTTAGACACGTTATATTGTTTACATAATGACATCTGCAAATGGTTAGACTATCTAGTCTTCTCGCATAAGGACGATAAACCATAGGTCCCGTCTCACAACACTTGTTCCTAATAATCTGTGGGACGTTAAAGAACATGCACACTGTTGCTATGGTGTAGTGGTTTATCTCTATATCTTTTTTCATCTGTCTTTTACATCCATGCGTGTTTTAGGTGGGTGGGTGAGATCAAAATATGCACTGATAGCGGCTGCCAGTGGCGCCTTTACATTCTGCCGTCCTATTTTACCTCAAAGAAGAAGTGTGAACCGCCATTAGACTATTTTGATATGTATGGTATATAGTAGACATTACAATTACCATAATTCAAGATCCTCATAGTGCTGACGTAGACGAGAACAGAGGGCCCTTTCTTAAGCAGAGCAACAGGAGGAACAGGGCTGCGGGCTTTAGCACTGATCTACACTATTTAGGCATTAGCACTGATTTAAAAGCGGTTAGTTTTCATTTGTTGCCATGGTTAAGTCTCTAAAACAAGTTCAAATTAAATTGTCACAGTTTGTCAGCTTACCCTGGGTACGAATAGGAGATGTAAGCAAATGACCCAGGCTCGAGACGGTACACTACTTTGATTTTAACGTTTTCCGTTGTGTAAACATCAACAAGGTATCCAGCCTTGTTTTGGAGTATCCATTCAGAACTTGTGGGAACGGCATTTTAAGTTAGGACAGGGAAGAAAAAAGATTACTGTCATGTGCTCGTGTTTTCCAAAAAACCTTGAATTTGGTCCTTTTACGTTGTTATTTCACCTTAGTAGCTGCTTTACTCTCCATCGATAGTGATCTACGGTTAAGTATGAACTTTGGGTCGGTCAATACGGAAATTTATGGTTAACGTAGACGCCCAGTCAAGTTTGACTCGCGTGGGAGAAACAGTCGTCTATATCCAAACCAACGGTTTCTTTTTTCTTCCAAAAAAGGGGGGGGGGGGGGGGGGCTTTTATTTCATCCCCCGCAGTTAGCTCCAAATCAGGGGATGAATTGAGTACAATTCCCAAATGCCTTATACGCCGATAACTTGAAACAAGGTGGGGATTCATACGGTGTGGCTAAATTTAGGAATCGGCTTTGTTGAACTCTCAGGTGGCTGTCTATTAGTGGAAGTCCAGTCAAACCAAAATATTGTTCTCAAAGAACTCTAAGGGATTTCCTTGTTTAATGCGCAGTACATCTACTTCTAAAAAGACGATTTTCAGGTATGTAAAATTAAATTGCGTTAAATTTCTCGGGGCGAAGCCACCAAATCAAGGATTGCCCCTCACGTTTAGCAGTAGTAGTAATAATTATGTAGGAATTGGTAATTTAAATTCACACATTTGGTTTATGTATTTTGTAATAGAGTTCTGTTGAGTTTGAAAAGAGAATGGTAAGATGGACTTTACCCTTGGCCAACAGGGAAATCATTATAGAGTTGACCTGAGAGGGAAGACGTTTCTATCTAAAGAAAATTTTTACATTTCTCTGTTCATGAAAACTATGGAGCTAAAACAGTGACTTAGGTGCTTAAGGTATCTTTTAGATAGGTATGGTAACCCATCGGACCATTCCTTGTAACTACGTATTGGGGGTATTAAGGAAAAGTTACTTGTTTGTGAATTTGTACCTTCTAGGGGTGAAAATGAATTTCATCCATTCCACAAAACCAGATTCTGGTACCTCGCTCTAAGGGTTGCCTTTCAAAATCTCTGACTTGTACCCCAGGTCAATTTCTATGGAAGTTTAAAACTCTCACACAAGCAAATTGATTTTTCATAGATCTCCGCACCCATTTCTACTAAAGTTTGAGTGGCGATTTTAAAGCTAGGAGAATGCACCTTTTCAGGAACAAACGGAGAGTGTGATCCTTCAAGTTTAGTTTTATGTCGCAAGACTAGCGTGTGAGACAAGATGAATTACGTACAGTCGAATCTCGATTCTTCGAAAGTCCTGATTCTTCGAACCAAAAGTTGTTTTCCTTGGATTTGCTTCAGTCAGCGTTTTACCTCCTACTTTTTGAACTCCCGATCTTTCGAATCAAATTTAATTTTTCCAGGAGGTTTTCAAAAAATCTAGATTCCATTGTATTTGAAGCTGTAGAATGTAGTAATGTGTTGAAATTTACAAAATGAAGTATATTCATCTTCATTTTTGTGACCTCACCAGTCGTCCAGTTTGCTTTTTTGAGTCACTTTCAATGCGGAATACGTAATTTCTGAGCAGAATTTGTTCAGCTGATTAATAGCTTTCCATATGAAACGTGCCTAACAGATGGAGTGGGGATAGCTTAATCGAAAATGAAACAAAATAAACTTTTTTAATCTTTATTTTGTTATTATTGTGTTGCTGTTAGAGTAAATTTTGGTTGTGACTTAATTTACAGTAACCTTGGCAGTGTTCCTGTTATTCCTGTCATGTAAGCTTATTTTAGGAGTTTTCCCGTTTTTCGGAGGAATATAATTACCAGGGGTGCTGTACGGACAGGTTTGCTACTCCTTGGCCAAGACTTTCTTGAAGGTTAATGTTAGGAACGGATACTTGACCATTTTGTCATTCGTATCGCAGTTATTTCCAGTAGCCCTAGTTGTACTGTTACAATTGCTTTTCAACTGCGTTCTGACGGTGGCTTAAATGCCTTGTTGTAGCTTTTTAACACTCGAAATACTGTCCAGTTTTCTTACAAAGAATAATCCTTTGATTGAAAAAAAGAGACAAAAATGCATTTAATAAACAAGCCGGAACATAACAGAAGGTATTTTATTGTATAAGTTAATTGTTTGGTATAATTTTCTTGTGCTATATTATATGGTTTTGTATATTTTTTTTCCTTTTCCTGCTTTTGAAAGTCTTGATATATTTATCTTTTTGCTCCTATTCGATTCGATTAGCCTCGCTACTTTCGGGTGGGAACCGTACTGAACTTCAACTTTCTGCTAATATTATTATAAATGATGAATGGTAAATGAAATGACATTGCGTTAAGGTTAGTTTGACTGATTTCTAATTTCATTTTTCCATCGCCTCTCGGTCAGTGGGAAATTTCTGGTCCATGCACTTAAAATTCAAAATATCTTTTTGAGCCTCAGAATAGGGGCAGCTTCGATGAGTGATATACAGTGCTACTTTGAAAGCCAATTTTCCTCTCCTAAATAAGGCTAAATAAGGGCCTAAATAGCCTGATCTCAAGGGGAAAATGCACCGGTGAGCTAAAATGCGTCCCAGAGTGAGCTGAAATGATCTTTGATAGCTCCATTTTGCCTCACATTGTGACGAAAATAGCCGACCTTGGGGAGGTTCAACCCCCTTTAGGCCAACAGGGCGAAATTGGCACTTTGGGTCTGAAACAGACCTTTTAAATATACAGTGTATGTATTTTAGTTCAATTATCCTTTTACAGGGTGTAAAAAAAAGTTACCTTCGTTTTATTTTTCTCTCGTTACGTTTTTTCGCTTTTGGCTGTCCCACCACAGCTGCCAGGTCCAGCCAGGGGGTTTTGGGTATATGGCATCTTAAGTGTTTTTTGGGCATTCTGTATTTTTTCGGATAAATATGGGTATAAAGTATTTTTTTTTCTGAATTTCTACGTATTTGGTGTTACCAATATATAAAGGTATATTGGTATCACAGGGTAACGAAATAGGGTATATTGGTATCCCACTACCCCTACTACTCATTCCCATTCCATCTGTCAATTTTCGTCAGTGCATTAAATGTTTAAATACTGTTTTGTTGATGATACATATATTCTCTTTGTTGGTTTGTCCTTTTAGATCAACCATGAAGTTAATACCCTATTTTGCTACACTACTGCTTGGAGTGATTCATTTTGGCCACAGAGGAGGTAAGTACAGAATAAAATTCACGTCACGTTGATTATTCGTGTATGTATGTATGTATGTATGTATGTATGTATGTATGTATGTATGTATGTATGTATGTATGTATGTATGTATGTATGTATGTATGTATGTATGTATGTATGTATGTATGTCCTTAACACCGCCTGCCTAGATTAGCTCGCTATTTGCAGGCGGTATTCATTGTAAGTAACTGTTTGAAAAACTTAATAAACTTGAAACTTGAAACTTGAACTTGAAACAAGCTTGTCTGTTTTTGACGAGATATCAGAGACCGTAAGTAAATTCAACGGTAACGCTAATTAGCTAACACGTCACTTGCAAATATAACTTCACCTCGTTATTATTCGAATCGTTCATCTTGTGCAATGATGTCCGAACTATCCAGGAACTGAATTGGTAGAAATGGCCTTTAGGTTAAGAAAGACCCCACCAGTTATTGCGTTAAAACTCATCGTGTTTCAGTTAAATAAACATTATGGCATAGTATGGTATCGTGAATTTAACATAGTGTGGTCCCATTCTCCACAAAACTTTGAATTTGGTCATGTCACGTTGTTCTTTTACCAGGTACGACAAAGAGACATACTGAAACGTATAACGTACGTGCAGTTCCATTTTTTTGCTCATAAGACCTTAAGTCTATGGACCTCCACGTTGCCGTTGCCACGTAAGGTGCTTTTTTAAGGTCTTTTGAAGCGTCGCCACGAACTTCTGTACGCGAAGTCAATCAATTAATAACGAAATATAGTCATCCTTTATATATACACGATTACTGTGTATCTTTATTATGTTTGTGGGGTCGTGTAGTTAGTTAACACAAACCAAAATTATGTAGAGGTTAAAGTAACTATATGACTTCAAAAAAGTTAAAGGTGCAATCTACATACATATGCATCTGTTAGAATACAATGTGCATACACCAACGGATGGAGGAGTGTTTGTTCCCAATAAAATATCTGGTTCAATGACGCCTTTCACACAGACGGCAATAAAAGATTATGAATTTTTCGTTCTAGGATGAGCGGGTAAAATACGTGCTGCTGCCGCAAGAACTAAGCTGTATACCAGTTAGGTGCATTGAGCGGTTTTTAAAAGGTAGTTTATTCTCAAAGGGTATGAGCGAAGTACGGCGAATGTGTTGGGGAGACTACGTTCTGAACCTAACTTAGTTTTTGTAACACCTTGCACTATCGTTTGGGTATTGGGGCTAATCTGAAAGAAGAATATGTTTACTCAGAGAGGGTTGTTTTGACGGGTATTGCTTCAACTGGCAATTTCCGAGCGGAAGGGCGGTTGCGAAAACGATAAAACTATTTACGAGAAAAATGCATTCTTCTTATTCCGTGAATCCATTCGCATTGCGAGAGCATTTCAGTAATATAAAGCAGAATTAGAATAATGGTACCTAACTGCTGATACTATTTGGCATCGTAAAGCCACTCTAGGATCCAAACCATGATTTCTTAAATAGTAACCACCAAAACGACCAAAAAAGAGATGCATTGATGATATTAAAGAATGTGGCTCCAATATTTCCAAGAACAGCAAAGCACCTAATCTTAAATATGATTTGAAATTAAGTACCTCATTTTTTTCTTGCCAATTATTTACTGCATGTCACTTTCATTCCAAAATTTAGTTGATTTGAAAACACATTCTGGTAACTTTTGACCATTCAGATTGCTCAGTCAAATCGTTTTTGTTAGAGCGTGCTGATAGAGCAAATCGACCGTTCATACTTGTACGTTGATCTCATATGGGGTCTGCTACTATCGTTTTTATCTCCCAACAAGGGAATGACAATCCTACTCCGTTTCTCCACTCATCTAGGCAGTAGAAAAATACGACGCAAGAGGGTACTGACAAATTCATTGAAATGCTTCACTTATTAAGGCGCGCTAATCTTACCACCTTATATAATAACCGTCTGCAAGAGATAGCAATATTATGTTCTGTATCACTGTACTGTTTTCTGTACTCCACGATCCTTCAATGTCAATGTTATGACTTCTTTGTAGCTGCCAGTCTATCATACTTTTTGTTGGCCGGTGTATGGTAATAACACTGGTACTGATTTTGTCAATGATCAAGTGAGAGCGAAGTTTTCAGATAAATTTGGTAGTAAAGCTCTCTTCTTGATAGGAGTATTTTTTTTCAGTCAGGGACACTCCCAACAGGAGTCGAACCTATGACTTCCCGATAACTAGTTCGGATGTTCTACCCGACTAATCTGTAGCTACAGCGAGCGATGCTTAGCCAGCGCCTAACAAAAAGTAATATTATGCAGTCATGTTTATAAGAGAGTTAAACGAAGACAATGAAAAAAAAACGTATTTAGAGAAACCAAAAGATCGAGTTGAACCTGCACTAAGACACCTAGAGTCCATTTTACACGAAGCGCGTCATTACGAAACTTTTGAAACAACTTATGTCGTCAATTGAACCTAACTAAGTAGAGCCTTTTTTTCCCCTTTCTTTTTCCCTCTTAGTATAACTCTTAGCATGAACAAGAAGACTAGTGGTACTACTTGAAATATTGGTCGAAATAAAATAGCGCTTCGAAGGAGCCATGCAGGTGCATGTTATCAGGGTACGATGAAAGTAGAGCTCTTGAAACGTGCAGGTCTACAGACAGGCAAAAGTGTGCCTCCCCCTCTTTACTAAAAAAAACTGTAGAGGCAGAAGTCTAAAGTTATTACCGGAGTCTGTAAGTCGACCAGGTAATCGACACCAGGAGACTTTAACTTCACTTTTAAGTTACTACTCATTACGTTAAACCAAATAAAGACCATACCATTGTTATTTAACTTTTAACCAAAATTTCAGGTGCGTCACTGATGTGGACTGCCCCGGCTCCGGGATGGAACCAGACTGTAGAAGGATATGAAGCTAACATTAAAACTGCTGTTATTCAAGTACTGAATGGAAGTACCAATGCTCTTATTAAATGGAATTACAATCTGCTGGGTAACCAAGGCATATTGTCTGCCTCCTTCACGATTGATACGAAGCATATTGGAGTTGCATCCAAAGGGAAATCTAATATAGAAAAATACTTGAGAAATCGTTTCAGTATCGAAAGCACCGGTGAAGTTTCTTCCTTGACGATCTTTCTTGTTACTGAAAGAGAGAACGCTACCTTCCAGTGTAGACTTCTTTTAGCAGATCTAACTTCATGGGCATACAACATACGGATAGAAGTAACAGGTACAACTACAGTAATTGCAATTTGATTATTGTACATAATGTAGAAGTCTGTTCTTGTTCTCTACGTTGTTTCTTGAAGTCAAATGCAAAGGTAACACTGATTTTTAAATAGTCAAACCCTATCTTGCCGACAGGGAGGAGCTGATTCCGCTCCCTTCCATAAGACACCCAACTATAAAAGGTATAACAAAGAGACACCGAGGATTGGTACAAAGTAATCACTAAGTGTCCTTTGAGGTCTACAAAGGGAAGTGATGGCATCATATGATGTGGGAATGCGCACCCACGATAGTCTGCATAGAATTAAAACATTTCCTTCAAAAGGGACATCCTACAAGGGTAAATCGTTATTGTTGTTGTTGTTTTTTTTCTTTTATATGATAATAAGCATTCTTTGCAGAAGATCGAGAGGTTCATAATAATTCAATGAGGTAGCTAGATTTTATTTCACTTGTTGCTTTAATTTTGTAGTTTCACCGAAGATCACTGACATCTCTGCTGACAATACTGTAAATCTGGGTGATATGGTTCCACTTAAATGTACAGCAACGGGT
Source organism: Pavona decussata (assembly GCF_977016875.1). Classification (NCBI taxonomy): domain Eukaryota; kingdom Metazoa; phylum Cnidaria; class Anthozoa; order Scleractinia; family Agariciidae; genus Pavona; species Pavona decussata. Next base: position 496,599 of record NW_028145706.1, read on the forward strand.
TATCCATTACCGCGCATCACTTGGACAAGGATGTCTGATGACAACGTTGTCACCTCACCTTTGACTATCGCTGGCAAACAGGACGGAGGAATCTACCGATGTATTGCTGAAAACGGAGCCGGACGGCCGGCTAGGAGGGAGGTCTCCATTACTATTATGAGTAAGTCCGTTTTTCCAAAATTTGGTATTTTTGGACTCCTAATCATCAACAAATTGGCTTGAAATTTCAGCTTCAGGATACGAAACGTGTTATTCCCCAAGAAATAAATTTAACCTTAAATTGTCTGTCTTCTTAGTTGCGGGGGATGACTTTGTGATAGGCCAATTAGGCTCGAAGTCCAACTTAACCTTTGGGGAAGTTAGCTAACCTACAATAAGTGTTGCCTGTGCATAAATCCCGCACTCAGAACGTTATAAATGGCTCAAATTTATGGTTCCTTCAAAAACCCTGCATGCGGCAAGAAAGCCCTGAACAGTTTGCAATTTTTACCCATTTTTCACTGAGATAAATAAGCAACAAACATTCTAAAAGAAGCTGTAAAATACATAACAATGGAAAAAGCTAAAGGTATTTCTTTCCAGATTGAGGCTAAATAATATCTGAAAAAGGCGTTGTCACCCCCAATTTTCTTAGTGAATTTCAATAACCCTTGCTAAGAGCTGCTTTTTCCGCACAGTCAGTAACTGCGCAAACTTAGCTTGTTTGGTGAGCTCTGTTCTTAAGAAACTCGACTTTTCTGACCACACCGAAATGAGCAGAAAGTATGCCCAGTAGCAAATTGAGGCACTGTCACTCGTTTTCCCATTATGCTAGTTTTTTCGGAGTCTCCTGAGAGTCGACTGAGCCTCTGAGCACGGGATCTTGTCCTTAAGTTCTGAATCTTTGAACTTTTTAGGTCCGCCAAAAATTATAAAAAACCAAACGTCTACGTGGAACGTGATCACTGGAGATACTCTGACTATTGAATGTCATGCAAATGGAAGGCCTGGTCCACGATATGAATGGACGAATGGATACGGTACAGTCATTAGCACTCAAAAAACTCTCCGTTTTGATGAGGTGAATGGTAGTCATGGAGGGATTTATACGTGTAATGCAACAAACAGACTGGGTTTTGATAGTTTCACTATCACAGTTCAAGTGAAAAGTACATGTAAGTATCCACTATCTATCTCCTTAAACGTCTCACTCCTTTAGAGTGTCATTCACCAGTGGATAAAATACGTAAATGATACTATAATTTGAAGTCATGACAATTGCCTTCACACAGCAACCTCTACAAAACCAACTGCTGCACCATCTACCACATCAGTGCCACCGGGAAATAAGGGGAGAACAACTTCGTCAGGTTGGTTTTACTTTTCTCTAGGCATGGGTTAGGTACTCATTCAAATGGAATCTAATTAACTCTTATAAACAAAGTGATATTAAACTTTTGGAATAGAGCGTAAATTTCAACTGAGGCAAAAGTGGAAATAGCAATTTAGTATTAAAGAAATAATTTGAATGTGATGATCGCATTTTTGCGTCTAAATTTCCCGCGCGCCACCATTTTGGTTTTATGACATCATACGGTTTCCGCTATTGTGAGATAGCAACGGTACTGAATTGATAGCTACTGTAATACTAAACTCGGTTGTTATCAAGATAAGGATTGGACGCCATAGTTTGAACGAAGATAAACTATCAGACTCAAAAGCATAAATTACAGTTCATGGAAATGAAGCGTCCATTTTATATTTTCAACAGTCAAGTAACAAACCTACTTTTTCATCCTTCTGATGAAGAGCTCATAATATTGCAAACAGAAGTTTTTGTCTAAAGAAAAATAGAAGCAATAAATACAAAGGCAACCACAGGACATTACTATTTAGCAGCTCTTAAACAAAGGTCGTGTGATGCATAAGCCCTCCATTTACAGACTCGTAAGTTGCACATATCGCACTTCACTATTCCAACAAAGAACGGAAAGGCCTGAACATTGGGATCACCGAGTAAAACGAAAATTTCACCATTCTATGTGTTACTTGCTACATAAAACAAATTATGCATATTTTTTAAAATAATTTTAGACAATACCAAAGTGCATATTTTGATTGGCGTTGCACTGGGAGGATTTCTGGTTATCGCTGTTGCTTCTGCATTTGCGGTGTGGTGCTGGCGGAAGGACAACAAGGGTGAGTAGTGACAGCTTATAACTTTTCACTTCTTAATCCTGTATAGGATTTAAGATTTCTTGCCTGTGCCATCATTTTTATGCCAAACTAAGTACGTTTCATTTACTTGATTACTGCCAGGCTTAACAGACTCATCATTGCCAGCCTCTAGCTAGGCTCTTTATATTACTGACCTCATAGTAAGCAGCCCATGCGTCACATATTGTCATATAGTAAACAAAGAGCCTCTTTACGAGCGTTTTCCGTTTGACAGAACTGGCCGAGCAGACAGGTCAATTTGTAAGCCACATTTAACAATTTTATCATAGTAATTCGACGATCTTCAAAATAAAGCCGGCGGACCATCACCATCCCTTCAAAATGGCGCATTCAATTTACAGACCGGCCGGTCGCCAGTTCTAGGAAAAGGAAAGGACACTACGACTCTCCCTTTAACCCAACTTAAAGGGCATTTGACACTCTTCTGCGCATGTGCGGCGATTTGATTTCTGATCCGACGGAACAGTTTTCAAAGTAGGCATCTGCGAGGAAAATCTTTTTTCCATCCACCTTGTGAGGCTTCTAGAAGTGAAAATAACGATATCGAGGAACTGTTTGGTCATTGGTGAGGGATTGAAATCGCATATTTTGTATTTTTATGTGAATATCGCCGAGAAAATCGATGTCCTCGAGAGGAGGTATTCGAACCGGCTCTGGACGAAAGCTCTTGTCGCCTTGTAACCGCCTTGTTTCAAAAGAAAAGAAGAAAAAAACGATGAGAAGATGGGAGGACGAGCATCGGAAATTTTATGTTGCTGCCGATGTACGCGCCAGTTGGAAGAAATTAAAGTGTATGAGCTTGTATTCCACGAAACTCTTGGTTATGCAAATTTTCAATAAACGGAGGATGAACAAAATATTCCATCGACGAACTAAGCTCGGAAATTTCACATTTGGCCGCCTTCGCAGCGAAACAAAGACAAAATGTTTTCCCTCACCTATACCTCTTCATCGTCTACACTGTCTACAATATTACTTGCCATTATAAAACATAAATATCTTACAAATACAAAAGGTTAAAGGTCAAACAAAGAGGTTTTAGAACGCACCTGAAAACTTTAGACTACCTGCGGTTGGCGCTGCCGCGCAGGGGTGATTATTACGATTTCTTATTGGTTAAAAAAAATTGTCAATCAAGATCGCACATGCGCGTTATCGTGACAAAGGCCCTTTAACATTAGTCAGTAGGTTTGACTCGGCTTCATTCGATAATCGCAAGTCTTCCTTGATTATTTTAGTACAATTATATTGTGAAAATGTGAGAAAGAAAGAAAGGAAAAGAAAACGAACAAACCAAACCATTAGCGAAAAGACGACATCAACGATAAAACTTCAAAATTCGTATTCTACAATATTGTGTTTGTCATTTGTTAACTTTTTCTTTTTACCTTTTCCCCTTAACTGCTGAATGGATTTGCCTCTTCCCACATTAATTCGTAACTCCGAAGAGGAAAAACGAGAACAGTAAGTAGCATTGTTTAATATTTATGTTGTTGTACGTGTGCACGGGGAGTTCAAAAATTCTGCTACACCGCCAGGGATGAAAGTTCACGCAATTTTATTCGGTCTGCGAGATGTTTGCAACTTGCCAGAACTGAACGGCGTCTAATTTTGCATTTCATGCCCACAAAGGTGTGAATTAAAGGAGGAGCTTAAACGTTTTGAGTGCAACTTCTTGCTTAACAAGCAAATATTTTCATTTCAGTCGAAATGACCAAGATCGGAAAGGAGGTGGAGATTGTCATCTATATGTTGACATGAAAGGCTTTCAAAACACTTGCCCACGAGTTGACAGGTCGAAGAAACCTAAGAAGGTATGCCATTGAAAGACACTGTAAAAGTCAAATAATCGATGTTACTTTATAGTTGAATAAGCATCACAAGACGAAAGTACCATTGAATAATAAACTTCGTTTGAATGGTCGCATTTTAGGATTCTATCTGCAGAAAATACAATTTACAGCAAATTTAATGTTAATGCTATTTTTTTACGCCGATTTCACATAAGCGCAAGATGAGGGAGTCTTTGTGGCTCGTACTGTGTGAATTAACAGAACCTAAGGATCGTGATATCAAAACCTTTCAAGAGTCAACGAGATGTATATTTTCTTTTCTATTACCTTACAAGTCAAAAACTTTGTCTAGTGTGTGAAAACATTTCGTGTATATCGTTGTGAAAAATCTGTTGAGCCATCCGTCCAGAATATCACTTACAAATGATAAAACTGATGTTTGTAAAAGGTTACCAGCTTTTCACGAACTACCCCCCAAAAAAAGTCGGGTTAGGACAAGCATCACATCTGATTACAGTATAAGTGACTCAGCCCGCCACGAGTCTCTCTTATTAGTTGGAACCTTCAACGCGTGAGCAAAAATTCACCAGCTTTTCACTCCCACTGAATAGTCACTCGAGCACAAACTTTCATTTACCGTACGCGTGCTTGTGGCATGTTTGGTTCTACATTTTGTAACTCTGTCTTCTATTATTTTAACAGAAACCCAAGCCTGGTGAGGTGAATTATGCTGACTTGGCAAATTTCCAGAGGTCTCACTTGTCATTAATACCCTCCCCTTCTCACGCACCTCCTCCAATTAAAAAGCCCCCTCCTTACGCCAAGACAGAGTATGCTGTCATTACGCATGTTATCAGGGGAGTTGCCGCTGACTCAAAGATTCCAGCTACAAACACAGCTGGAAGCATTGCTGGAAACATAGATCCTACAATGTAGTTTGACGGCGACAAGTTCAACCTCGTTCGCAGGGTGTCCCCTCTCTCGCTCCCTGGGACGTGAAGAGGAGAGACCCTGGGAACGAGGTTTGCGACAAGTTTGAATAAATTTTCTTCTAACTTTTGTAAGACGAAAGACTAAAGAAATATATAGTTGACTTCTGAGAAGCCAAAATAATCAGAATGATTCATCCATGAAAGAATAGATTGGGTAAACAAGGGTTAGCTCATGGGTAACCTGGTCTCACAAAAAAATGATTCTGTTTGAACCACAGCTATTTGGTTAGTTGCAAACCGTAGAAATCGTTGTAAAAGCGCATTAGTCCAGCTCCTGATTATCATTCGTCGCCCACAAAAAACACTTATACTGATGTCAATCAATAACGGCTGCTACAGTAAGCATCCGCTTGCTCTGATCGGCGCCCTAATCGATAGCCATTAAGTAAATAAAACCCTTCTGGTTATTAAAGCGGAAGATAATGCTCGAGGCTGAAAGATTGTGTTAGGAAATGAAACCTTTTAGGTCGATAAATGAATCTTCCAGAGCAACTGTGAATTCTTTTAGTAGTGTTTCTGTCAAGGAACTATTGACTGATAGTTGCCCTACGCAAATTTGATGTTTTTAAAAACAAATATTAGCCCAAGAAGCGAGGCTTTGAGGGCTTATTCGCTAGTTTTAAGTACATCAGATTTCCAAGGGGTAACTATTCGGACCAATGGTCCCGAAATGGAAACACTCTCTCACTTGTTCACCACTAAATTGTCCTCTTACACCGGTCATTGAAACTGGTATTTTGAATTTTCGATACAGTTTTTAGGGAAAAAAGGTTGGAATAAAAATGACGAATGAATACAGCAAAGGGTGAAAAAATTATAGTGAAAGCAAACTGTTTGTTTACGAACTGGAAGATTTATAACTGAAAGTTTTTTGGGGGTAGACGAGTACTTAAAAGGATGGACACTCGCATCACGGGGTAAATTTAGTTGTGAAATTTTGACAACCGACATTGCAGCAAGCCGGAAGGCATTTCATTGATTTATCTATTTTATAACCCTCAGGACCCAGTTGTTTAAAGCCCGATTAAGGTAATCGTAGATTAACGGGAACTTTGATTTCAAAATCGTTTTAAAAGAGCGAGATGGGGGGCAGCGTGGTCGAGTGGTTAGAGTGCCGGAATTGAAATCCGGTGGTCCCGGGTTCAAGTCCCGCTCTGACCGCTAGCTGGAGTTGTTTCTCGGTAGCCCCGAGTTTAACTCCTCGGACGCGCTTGTAAATAGCCAGTTGGTCTGCCTCCTGCCAGTTGGGATTTTTAACCATGTTATTTTCAATATATGTTGTTTCTTTACGAGGTTTAATGCTCGGCCCCACTAGCACTTGTGCTATAAACACTGCCGAGGGTAAATAAAGGTTATTATTATTATTATTATTATTATTATTATTATTATTATTATTATTATTATTATTATTATTATTATTATTATTATTATTATTATTATTATTATTATTATTATTATAGATGAAACCTCGATTAACTCTTGATCGTGGATTTGTGTTCATCGGCTTTTGAACAACGAGGCCCAGATTGATTTCTGAGACACACGCATTATTGTGGAAAAGATAAAACAGCCAGTGATAGTCAAAGCATGCAATAATTGCCTGTAAATAAATCCAAGATAACCAGTTTTCTAGATCTTATTATACAGTCAGCTTAGATGAAAATAGTTAAGACCTAGAAATCTGACTTTCTTTCTTTGTTTTAATTTTTTTTAATAATAATATAATCTTTATTAACATATACCAAGCAGCTGAAATTGTTATTTACAAGTTAAAAGTTGAGAAAAGAACCATCAAAACCTTTTTTTAATTTTTAATTTTCTCGTCGAAAAAATTGGACGTCGGATATCCAATCAGACAACTGTTCTTGTCTCATAACCGTCGTCAGTTAGTTAGAAATAACAGCTCAGATCCCATAAGAAAAGTCTCTTATCGTAATTAGGTTCGAAGCACCTTGGAAATTGAAAATGGAGATGGCCTCTTATTCTACGAAACCGCACCCTACATGAACTGGTAGCCATATGCATGAGCTAATGCATGACTGGATTTCGTTGAATAATTGTTAATTACTTAGTAAAAATATTTGCTGAGATATGGGATATGAGAAAAATATTAATGGCTCTCGGATCATGTGGTACATGAATTGTAGTTACCTTGCCATAAGCAATGGAAAAAAACAGTGAGTGCCATGACTTTCGGCGCGCCCATGATGTAACAAATAATACGGTATGATCTGCAATAATTCAGTCAGAAAAGTCTTTCTCAATTTAAAGTGCCGCGTTAAGTTCATCAGCAGACATGTCATGCTGTATATCACCAGTATCAAGTCCTTGAAGGAGGACATTGCTGCTATGGGATGCCAAGAACAAATATTTAATTCAGGGCGGAGCGCAAGGCTCAAAAATAGTTCTGTAAGCATTGAGCTTATCACTGCGACTTCAAGTGCTTTACTGACAGATTGTAATTACTTTTGCAGAAGAAAAATAAAATTTTACTTGTTACTTGTAAGAATAATAATACAATGGTAGCACTATTTCCTGGTATTTGACTGGTTTCTACATATTCATTCCATCGAACTTTTCTCTTCTTTTCGATATCCTAAGAAGGTCCTTAGAAAAAAATAGCATCTTAGTGAAGTGGTCTTTCAGTTTTGTAAGTCGACGAATCTAGTTTTTGCACTAAAAAAATTAGAGTAAAAACAGATTTAGTTTAATTTCAAAACAGGAATTATAATTATAAAATCAACCTTTAAATGATCCCTTTACCTCTTATAACTAACGCCAAATGGGGCTTGAAATGACTCCAATTCTCAAATACTTGACTAATGAAGCACCATTGTTTCTAAATATAATAAGGACACTACTCCAGTAACTCTCTAAATAAGGGTATCTCAACGTCCTTCGTGGAGCTGTTTTGTTTGAATGTTTTTTGTAAAGCATTTTAAACTTTGCTTGCTATTTTGAGCTGTATAAAACTTTTAACTATAGTGTCAGAAACGCCTTTCAACCAGAGAAATAAATGCCTTGGTTGATTTTTAATTCCAGGTTAGCGTTAACCGGCTTTCGAGCAAATGGTCCTTGATCACAAACAAGAGACTGCTTACAGAGGCTTACAGTGGGCTTACCCGTGTACATGTTTGATACATTAATAAAGCCTCCTTGTAACAAGACCACTGTAGAACGGTTGTAGCTAAAATGAATACTACAGAAGAAGGTTAGACACGTTATATTGTTTACATAATGACATCTGCAAATGGTTAGACTATCTAGTCTTCTCGCATAAGGACGATAAACCATAGGTCCCGTCTCACAACACTTGTTCGTAATAATCTGTGGGATGTTAAAGAACATGCACACTGTTGCTATGGCGTAGTGGTATATCTCTATATCTGTTTTCATCTGTCTTTTACATCCATGCTTGTTTTGGATGGGTTGGTGAGATCAAAATATTCACTGATAGCGGCTGCCAGTGGCGCCTTTACATTCTGCCGTCCTATTTTACCTCAAAGAAGAAGTGTGAACCGCCATTAGACTATTTTGATATGTATGGTATATAGTAGACATTACAATTACCATAATTCAAGATCCTCATAGTGCTGACGTAGACGAGAACAGAGGGCCCTTTCTTAAGCAGAGCAACAGGAGGAACAGGGCTGCGGGCGCTAGCACTGATCTACAATATTTAGGCATTAGCACTGATTTAAAAGCGGTTAGTTTTCATTTGTTGCCATGGTTAAGTCTCTGAAACAAGTTCAAATTAAATTGTCACAGTTTGTCAGCTTACCCTGGGTACGAATAGGAGATGTAAGCAAATGACCCAGGCTCGAGACGGTACACTACTTTGATTTTAACGTTTTCCGTTGTGTAAACATCAACAAGGTATCCAGCCTTGTTTTGGAGTATCCATTCAGAACTTGTGGGAACGGCATTTTAAGTTAAGACAGGGAAGAAAAAAGATTACTGTCATGTGCTCGTGTTTTCCAAAACACCTTGAATTTGGTCCTTTTACGTTGTTATTTCACCTTAGTAGCTGCTTTACTCTCCATCGATAGTGATCTACGGTTAAGTATGAACTTTGGGTCGGTCAATACGGAAATTTATGGTTAACGTAGACGCCCAGTCAAGTTTGACTCGCGTGGGAGAAACAGTCGTCTATATCCAAACCAACGGTTTCTTTTTTCTTCCATAAAAGCCGATCCTTATACATCAAAACAAAATAAACAATTTAATTCTGCATCATAGAGATAGGTTGATTAAACAAAGATTAAGATTTAGTTCAACTCTCTAAGTGGAATAACAATTTTTAGCTTAAAATAACCCTTCGTGGGGGGGGGGGGGGGGGGGGCTTTTATTTCATCCCCCGCAGTTAGCTCCAAATCAGGGGATGAGTTGAGTACAATTCCCAAATGCCTTATACGCCGATAACTTGAAACAGGTTGGGGACTCATACGGTGTGGCTAAATTTAGGAATCGGCTTTGTTGAACTCTCAGGTGGCTGTCTATTAGTGGAAGTCCAGTCAAACCAAAATACTGTTCTCAAAGAACTCTAAGGGATTTCCTTGTTTAATGCGCAGTACATCTACTTCTAAAAAGACGATTTTCAGGTATGTAAAATTAAATTGCGTTAAATTACTCGGGCCGAAGCCACCAAATCAAGGATTGCCCCTCACGTTTAGCAGTAGTAGTAATAATTATGTAGGAATTGGTAATTTAAATTCACACATTTGGTTTATGTATTTTGTAATAGAGTTCTGTTGAGTTTGAAAAGACAATGGTAAGATGGACTTTACCCTTGGCCAACAGGGAAATCATTATAGAGTTGACCTGAGAGGGAAGACGTTTCTATCTAAGGAAAATTTTTACATTTCTCTGTTCATGAAAACTATGGAGCTAAAACACTGACTTAGGTGCTTAAGGTATCTTTTAGATAGGTATGGTAACCCATCGGACCATTCCTTGTAACTACTTATTGGGGGTATTAAGGAAAAGTTACTTGTTTGTGAATTTGTACCTTCTAGGGGTGAAAATGAATTTCATCCATTCCACAAAACCAGATTCTGGTACCTCGCTCTAAGGGTTGCCTTTCAAAATCTCTGACTTGTACCCCAAGTCAATTTCTAAGGAAGTTTAAAACTCTCACACAAGCAAATTGATTTTTCATAGATCTCCGTACCCATTTCTACTAAAGTTTGAGTGGCGATTTTAAAGCTAGGAGAATGCACCTTTTCAGGAACAAACGGAGAGTATGATCCTTCAAGTTTAGTTTTATGTCGCAAGACTAGCGTGTGAGACAAGATGAATTACGTACAGTCGAATCTCGATTCTTCGAAAGTCCTGATTCTTCGAACCAAAAGTTGTTTTCCTTGGATTTGCTTCAGTCAGCGTTTTACCTCCTACTTTTTGAACTCCCGATCTTTCGAATCAAATTTAATTTCTCCAGGAGGTTTTCAAAAAATCTAGATTCCATTGTATTTGAAGCTGTAGAATGTAGTAATGTGTTGAAATTAACAAAATGAAGTATATTCATCTTCATTTTTGTGACCTCACCAGTCGTCCAGTTTGCTTTTTTGAGTCACTTTCAATGCGGTATACGTAATTTCTGAGCAGAATTTGTTCAGCTGATTAATAGCTTTCCATATGAAACGGGCGGAAGGGCGGTTGCGAAAACGATAAAACTATTTACGAGAAAAATACAGTCTATAATTATTCCGTGAAATCAATTAATATTGTCGGAGCAGTTCAGCAGTACACTCATTTTTTTTTTAAAAAGAACGTTTTCAATAAGAACGTCGAGGCTAAGATTGACCATTATTTTGAATAAAAGCCTGAGACTGTGCTCATAGCCATTTTGTCCAATCCTGGTAGTCTAAATGTTTTTGTCCAGTAAACCGAGCTCAGGCAAGCCAGCGCACATGACAGCCATTCTACGTGTAAGAATGGAAGGGGAAAGGCATAAATAAGGCAATTGGTACAGGGACAATGCGATTGAAATCCACCTAGCTAGCTTTTAGATAGAATCGCTAACTTTATAACAATACTGAATCGGTTCTAGAATGGATGGGAGCAACTAAGGTGCACAAGAGATCAGCCATTCTTTTCCACTTACAGCAACCTTAGTAACATTTCATTATTTATATGGTCACATCTTTCTAAGTAACTGGCCATGTCGTTTTCTAAACTTATTCCACTCTAAACTGCCATTTTTATTCCTTATTCCTGTGTTTCTCAGTTCAGATAAAAAAAAAAAAGTAGTCACGCTTTTAATGACTGCTGAAAAATATGGCTGTTGCATTGATGCTATTTAGAAAACAATTTACACCTACCCTGTTCCATTTAAAAAAAAAAGCGCCTAAAATCCCAGGCTAAAGCCACCAGATTCTCTCTGATATATTTGCCAGATTCTCCTCGTGACACAGACAATTTGCTAATAAAAATCAGAGGACTGTTAAGTGAGATTACTTGACAGCTAACAAATAAACATTTTCTTACAGATGCCATATTTATGTGGACTGGCCCTCCTCCCCTCAAAAGGTTCCTAATACAGATAACATTCAAACCGCTGTCATGAGAGTACTTATTGGAAGTAAAAATGTTCATTTGAGATGGAATTACAATTTGTTGGATGGACAAAGGATCCGGTATACCATGTTTATCATTTATTATGGCATCAAACAGCCAAACGTTATCGGCGATGTAGCTGTGAGTGGAAACGTCCAAATGTACGACCATAATAACTACAGAGACCGGTTCAGCATCAACAGCACCAATGAATTTGCCACTTTGACAATAAAAACTGTGACAGAAAGAGAAAATACTACTTTTCAGTGCGAGATATTCAGTGAAGGAAAGAAATGGGCCTACAACATACGGCTCGAGGTTACAGGTATAAACAGGTTTAGTTGGCTGCTTTTAATTAACTAGTACTAATGTACTTTCATTGTAGTATTTTACACACAAAAGAAGTAATACAACAGGCGAACATAGCATGTCAGTACGTGCACTAATATATAAAGGAAAGATGTAATAGTGTAATTTGGTTATTTTTGTGTGTTGTTGTATATATCTCGCAGCGGAAAATGAAGCTTTGTGGTAGATTAAAAAAGCACTTAGTATAATGCCTTCTGTTGTAAAATGTGATCGCGCCTCATTTTTGCTACCTAATAGGGTTTAACCTTTTACACGTTACGCTAATTAGGATTATTTCGCTTTAATATGCAACCCAATTTCCCTTTCCAAAAACCAATTTCGATATATTAAAATTCTAGCTTGGCTCAAGGCTTATGGGAATACAACAAAGAATTAATTATTCATCTTTGAACAATGTAGCCAAGCTATGATTTTAATTTATCGAAATTGGCCTAATCTGCTAAATTTGAAATCTGGCGTGAGCATATGCAACTTAAAGGCCAATAGCACATGAGGTATTTTGACATATTAGCATTTATAAGTGAATGGAAACGATTGATGAAAACGGTAAATCTTGGCCAGTTTTAATTTCCTCAAAGTAACCTCTTCAGTGTAACAGAGCCCTCAACTTCGTCATTTCGATTGCATCGTTAAGTTAGAGATTTTTATTATTTGATAAAACTTGTTCTCATTTCTGTTATAATTGTGACTTTGCAGCTCCACCAAAAATCACTTCCATCTCTGACGGCAGGACAGTGAAGAAGGGTGATGCATTGTCACTTAAATGTACAGCTGATGGTTATCCAGCACCGAACATCACCTGGACAAGACTTTCTGATAACAGTGTTGTCACTATGCCTTTGACCATCTCTAGTAAACAGGATGAAGGATGCTACAGATGTACTGCTGACAATGGTTTTGGTAGTCCTGCTAGAAGAGATGTTTTCATTACTCTTCCAAGTAAGTTCATGTTTTTTCTGTGTTCTTTTTTTATATATTATATATAGAGCGATTTTAAATTAGTCAGTTTGCTTTGATTTCAAATTTGCATGATTTAGGAGAAACTATCATTCGTTTCCCTATTACAATAGTTTTCCCAAAGTCTTCCTAGTGTTGACTTAGCCTCTGTTCGTAGGGATGTTGTTTTTAAGTTATGAATCTTTGAACTTTTCAGGTCCTCCAGAAATTATAAAATCACAGACGTCTACATGGAACGTAATCGCTGGAGATACTCTCACTGTTGAATGTCATGAATGAATGGTATGAATGGACGAATGCAGACGGTACAGTCATTAGCACTCAAAAAACTCTCCGTTTAGATGAGGTGAATGGTAATCATGGGGGAATTTATACGTGTACTGCAACAAACAGACTGGGTTCTTCCAGTTTCAATATCACCGTTCAAGTGAAACGTACAAGTAAGTAACCACCATCTATCTCCTTATTAATGTCACTCCTTTAGAGTGTCATTTACCAGTGGATAAGAACGTAAATTATGCCTTAATTTGCCTTCACACAGCAACCTCCACAAAACCAACTGCTGCACCATCTATCACATCTGTGCCACCGGGAAATAAGAAAAGAAGAACTTCGTCAGGTTGGTTTTACAGTTCACTGAACATGACGTTGACATTAAAATGGAATCTAATTCACTCTTGTGACAAATTTATATTAAATATTTGAAAGAGTGTAAACGTCAAAGCTTAGTTTCAAGAGTGGAACTAACAATTTAGTATTCTACAAAATAATTGAGTATGATGATCGCATTTTCGCGTCTAAATTTCCCGCGCTCCACCATTTTGGTTTTTATGGCACCATACGATTTCCTCCATTTTGACATAAATGGTAAAAAAAGGACGGTACTGAATTGAGATATATTATAAATCCAAACTCAGTTGTTATTAAGATAAGGATCGGAGGCCATAGTTTGAAACAAAGTTAAACTATCAGACTCAAAAGAATAAATTACAGTTCATGGAAGTGAAGCGTCCATTTTATATTTTCAACAGCCAAGTAACAAACCTACTTTTTCATCCTTCTGATTAAAAGCTCATAACGTTGCAAAAAGTGGTTTTAGTCTAAAGAAAAATAGAAGCAATACACAATAAGTCAACCAGAGGACATTACTATTTAGCAGCTCTTAAACAAAGGGCGTGTGATGCATAAGCCCTCCATTTACAGACCCATTAGTTGCACATATCGCACTTCACTATTCTAACAAAGAACGGAAAGGCCTGTACATTGGGATCACCAAGTAAAACGAAAATTTCACCATTCTATGTGTTACTTGCTACATAAAACAAATTATGCATATTTTTTAAAATACATTTTAGACAATACCAAAGTGCATATTTTGATTGGCGTTGCACTGGGAGGATTTCTGGTTATCGCTGTTGCTTCTGCATTTGCGGTGTTGTGCTGGCGAAAGGACAACAAGGGTGAGTAGTGACAGCTTATAACTTTTCACTTCTGAGTCCTGTATAGGATTTAACATTTCTTGCCCGTGCCATCATTTTTATGCCAAACTAAGTACGTTTTATTTACTTCATTACTGCCAGGCTTAACAGACTCATCATTGCCAGCCTCTAGCTAAGCTCTTTATATTACTGATCTCATAGTAAGCAGCCCATGTGTCACATATTGCATATAGTAAACAAAGAGCCTCTTTACGAGCGCTTTCCGTTTGACAGAACTGGCCGAGCAGACAGGTCAATTTGTAAGCCACATTAAACAATTTTATCATAGTAATTCGACAATCTTCAAAATAAAGCCGGCGGACCATCTTAGGAGGGACTATTTTACAGCACCATCCCTTCAAAATGGCGCATTCAATTTACAGACTGGCCGGTCGCCAGTTCTGGCAAAACGAAAGGACACTACGACTCTCCCTTTAACCCAACTTAACATTGGTCGGTAGGTTTGACTCTGATTCATTCGACAATCGCAAGTCTTCCTTGGTTATTTTAGTACAATTATATTGTGAAAATGTGAAAAAAGAAAGAAAGGAAAAGAAAACGAACAAACCAAACCATTAGCCAAAAGACGACATCAACGATAAAAGTTCAAAATTCGTATTCTACAATATTGTCTTTGTCATTTGTTAACTTTTTCTTTTTACCTTTTCCCTTTAACTGCTGAACGGATTTGCCTCTTCCCACATTAATTCGTAACTCCTAAGAGGAAAAACGAGAGCAGTAAGTAGCACTGTTTAATATTTATGTTGTTGTACGTGTGCAAGGGGAGTTCAAAAATTCTGCTACACGACCAGGGATGAAAGTTCAGGGAATTTTATTCGGTCTGCGAGATGCTTGCAACTTGCCAGAACTGAACGGCGTCTAAATTTGCATTTCACGCCCACAAAGGAGTTAATTAAAGGAGGAGCTTGAACTTTTAGAGAGCAACTTCTTGCTTAGCAAGCAAATATTTTCGTTTCAGTCGAAATGACCAAGATCGGAAAGGAGGTGGAGATTGTCATCTATATGTTGACATGGAAGGCTTTCAAAACACCTGCCCACGAGTTGACAGGTCGAAGAAACCTAAGAAGGTATGCCATTGAAAGACACTGTAAATGTCAAATAATCGATTTTTTCCTATAGTTTAATAAGCACCACGAGACGAAAGTACCATTAAATAATAACCTTCGTTTAAATGGTCGCATTTTAGGATTCTATCTACCGAAAATACAATTTACGGCAAATTTTATGGTGCGACTGAAAAAACACACGGCTCCAGTAGTTTTCACTACGCCGATTTCACATACGCGCGAGATTAAGGAGTCTTTGTGGCTCGTACTGTGTGAATTAACAAAACCTAAGGATCTTGATATCAATACCTTTCAAGAGTCAACGAGATGTATATTTTCTTTTCTATTACCTTACAAGTCAAAAACTTTGTCTAGTGTGTGAAAACATTTCGTGTATATAGTTGTGAAAAATCTGTTGAGCCATCCGGCTAGGATATCACTTACAAATGATAAAACTGATGTTTGTAAAAGGTTACCAGCTTGTCACGAACTCCCCCCCAAAAAAGTCGGGTTAGGACAAGGATCACATGTCATTACGGTATACGTGACTCAGCTCGCCACGAGTCTCTCTTATTTGTTAGAGCATTCAACGCGTGAGCAAAAATTCACCAGCTTTTCACTCCCATTGAATAGTCACTCAGGCACAAACTTTCATTTACCGTACGCGTGCTTGTGGCATGTTTGGTTCTACATCCCTAACTCTGTCTTCTATTGTTTTAACAGAAACCCAAGCCTGGTGAGGTGAATTATGCTGACTTGGCAAATTTCCAGAGGTCTCACTTGTCACTACTACCCTCCCCTTCTCATGCACCTCCTCCAATTAAAAAGCCCCCTCCTTACGCCAAGACCGAGTATGCTGTCATTACGCATGTTATTAGGGGAGTTAGCGCTTCCTCGGAGATTCCAGCTACAAACACAGTTGGAAGCATTGCTGGAAACATAGATCCTACAATGTAGTTTGACGGCGACAAGTTCAAGCTAGTTCCCAGAGTCTCCCCTCTCTCGCTCCCTGGGAAGTGAAGAGGAGAGACCCTGGGAACGAGGTTGCCACAAGTTTGGATTAATTTTCTTTTGACTTTTGTAAGACGAAAGCCTAAAGAAATACATAGTTGACTTCTGAGAAGCCAAAATAATCAGAATGATTCATCCATGGAAGGATAGATTGGGTAAACAAGGGTTAGCTCATGGGTAACCTGGCGTAGGTCTCACAAAAAATGATTCTCTTTGAACCACAGCAATTTGGTTAGTTGGAAACCGTAGAAATCGCTGTAAAAGCTCATTAGTCTAGCTCCTGATTATCATTCGTCGCCCACAAATAGCACTTATACTGAGTCGATCAAAAACGGCTGCTACAGTAAACATCCGCTTGCTCTGATCGGCGCCCTAATCGATAGCCATTAAGCAAATAAAACCCTTCTGGTTATTAAAGCGGAAGATAATGCTCGAGGCTGAAAGATTGTGTTAAGAAATGAACCTTTTAGGTCGATAAATGAATCTTCCAGAGCAACTGTGTAGTCTTTCAGCAGTGTTTCTGTCAAGGATCCATTGACTGATAGTTGCCCTACGCAAATATTAGCCCACGAAGCGAGGCTTTGAGGGCTTATTCCGGCGCTAGTTTTAAGAACATCAGATATCCTAGAGGCAACTATTCGGACCAATGGTCCCGAAATAGAAACACACTCACTTGTTCACCACTAAATTGTCTTCTGACAACGGACATTAAAACTGGTATTTTGAATTTCAATACAGTTTTTAAGGAAAATGGTTGGAATGAAAATGACCAATGAACACAGTAAACAATGAAAACATTTTAGTAAAAGCAACCTGTTTGTTCACAAACTGGAAGATTTATAACTGAAAGTTTTTTTTTTCGTAAAAGAGTACTGAAAAGGATGGACACTCGCATCACGGGGTAAATTTAGTAGTGAATTTTTGACAACCGACATTCTAGCAAGCCGGAAAGGCATTTCATTTATTTATCTATTTTATAACCCTCAGGATCCAGTTTGTTTAAAGCCCGATTAAGCTAATCCTGGATTAACGGGAACTTTGATTTGAAAATCGTTTGTAAAGAGCGAGATGAAAACTCCATTAACTCTTAATCGTGGATTAGTGTTAATCGGCTTTTGAACAACGAGGCCCAGATTAATTTCTGAAGCACACACGTTATTGTGGAAAAGATAAAATAGCCAGTGATAGTCAAAGCATGCAGTAATTGCCTGTAAAAAAATCCAAGATAACAAGCTTTCTAGATCTTATTATACCGTCAGATTAGATAAAATAGTTAAGACCTAGAAATCTGACTTTCTTTCTTTGTTTAGTCTCGTCGAAAATATCGGACGTCGGATATCCAATCAGAGAACTGTTCTTGTCTCATAACAGTGGTCAGTTGGATAGAAATAACAGCTCAGATCCCATAAGAAAAGTCTCTTATCGTTATGAGGTTTAAAACACCTTTGAAATTAATTAAGTTGTTGTTGTTGTTGTTGTTGTTGTTGAAATTGAAAATGGAGATGGCCTTTTATTCCACGAAACCGCACCCTATATAAACTGGTAGCCATACGCATGAGCTAATGCATGACTGGATTTCGTTGAATAACTGTTAATTACTTGGTAAAAATATTTGCTGAGATATGGGATACGAGAACAATATTAATGGCCCTTGTATCATGCACTGTACATGAATTGTAGTTACCTTGCCATAAGCAACATAATGGGGAAAACAGTGAGTGCCATGACTTTCGGCGCGCCCATGATGTAACAAATAATACAGTCTGATCTGCAATATTTCAGTCAGAAAAGTCTCTCTCAATTTAAAGTGCCGTTAAGTTCATCAGCAGACATGCCATGCTGTATATCACCAGGATAAAGTCTTTGAAGGAGGACATTGCTGCTATAGGATGCCATGAACAAATATTTAATTCAGGGCGGAGCGCGGGGCTCAAAAATAGTGCTGTAAGCATTGAGCTTATCACTGCGACTTCAAGTGCTGTACTGACAGATTGTAATTACTTTTGCAGAGAACTTAACAAGAACAAAAAGTCAGTTGTAAGAATAATAATATAATGGTAGCACCATTTCCTGGTATTTGACTGGTTTCTACATATTCATTCCATCGAACTTCTCTCTTCCTTTTGATATCCTTACCAGGTCCTTAGGAAAAAAATAGCATCTTAATGCAGTGGTCGTTCAGTTGTGTCAGTCGACGAATCTAGTTTTTGCAATAAAAAAAATTAGGGTTAAAACAGATTTAGTTTAATTTCAAAACAGGAATTATAGTTTTAACCTTTAAATGATCCCTTCACCTCCAATAACCAACACTAAATGGGGGTTGAAATAACTCAAATTCCCAAATACTTAACTGATGAAGCAGCATTGTTTCTAAATATAATATGGGCACTCCAGTAACCCTCTAAATAAAGGTATCTCAACATCCTTCGGAAAACTGTTTTGTTTGCATGTTTTTTTGTAAAGCATTTCATAATTTGGTTGCTATTTTAAGCTGTGTAAAAGTAGCGTCAGAAGCGCTTTTCAACCAGAGAAATAAATGCCTTGGTTGATTTTTAATTCCAAGTTAGCGTTAGCCGGCTTTCGGGCAACTGTTCCTTGAGCACAAACAAGAGACTGCTTACAGAGGCTTACAGTGGGCTTACCCGTGTAAATGTTTGATACATTAATAAAGCCTCCTTGTAATAAGACCACTGTAGAACGGTTGTACCTAAAATGGATACTACAAAAGAAGGCTGGACACGTTATATTGTTTACATAATGACATGTGCAAACGGTTAGACTTTCTAGTCTTCTCGGATAAGGACGATAAACCCTAGGTCCCGTCTCACAACACTTGTTCCTAATAATCTGTGGGACGTTAAAAAACATGCAGACTGTTATCACGGTGTGGTGGTTATCTCTATATCTGTTTTCATCTGTCTTTTACATCCATGCGTGTTTTGGATGGGTGGGTGAGATCAAAATATGCACTGGCGGATAGCGGCTGCCAGTGGCGCCTTTACATTCTGCCGTCCTATCTTACCTCACAGAAGAATTGTGAACCGCCATATTCATTAGACTATTTAATATGTATGGTATATAGTAGACATTACAATTACCATTATTCAAGATGCTCATAGTGCTGACGTAGACGAGAACAGAGGGCCCTTTCTTAAACAGAGCAACAGGAGGAACTGGGCTGTGGGCGCTAGCACTGATCTACACTATTTAGGCATTAGCAGTGACTTGAAAGCGATTAGTTTTCATTTGTTGCCATGGTTAAGTCTCTGAAACAAGTTCAAATTAAATTGTCATTTTTGTCAGCTTACCCTGGGTGCGAATAGGAAATGTAAGCAAATGATCCAGGCTCGAGGCGGTACACTACTTTGATTTTAACGTTTTCAGTTGTGTAAACATCAACAAGGTATCCAGCCTTGTTTTGGAGTATCAATTCTAGTAACCACCGCCACACTGTCACAGGTACTCATCGCCGACAATATCACTTTCAGTCCCAGTCAAGCCTCCCGTATCTCAACGACATACGGCCGATGAATATCTCACGCCTTTGTGCAAGTGCTCCATTCTTGCTGTCGTTTTGCAATTTAATGAATTCTGGTTACATCTGTTACCATGGCACCGCCGTCACGCCGGAGGAATAGCCGACGGGCCTGTGAATCTGACCTCGGGCCAACTTCGCAGGCACGTCCGCGATATTTAAAGACCTGGGGTATCATATGCCGGCACAGTATCCCAGAAAGTGTCGTAGCTATGTACTCAGGTACGTTGGCCTCAAACTAGAACCAGTCTTATGCCTGTCCTCATGGATGCATTTTCTTAAGGGGGCCGTCGACACAGTTGTTTTTAGATCATTTTTCTGGTCCACGCGACAACAATAGGAATACGAAAACGGCAAAACTACCTGAAACTTTCAAAACTGTATTGATAATCTTTATATGCTACTTAAATGTTAGTGTATTTAGCGTTGCTGCTCATTGTGAAAACTAAGGGTTACAGGAAATGAACACTGTTATAAAAAAGCTAATATAAAATTTTAGAGTTGACGTTTTTATAGTTCCTGCACCTACCAGGGCATTAAATCTGTACTATTGAAAACAAGAGAGAGCGCACTGTAATTGCGTTCGACGTAGAAAGAACGCACTCCTAATACAGATAGGAGTCGAGATTGTATGGGACAACATTACTAGATTATAAGAATACTTTTAAGCAACTACTGCAACGCCAACGAAAACACCACTTGCACTACTTCGCGATCATTATTCCAAATCATACAACTTGGTATAATATGACCCAACTGTCCAATATCAGAACTGGTACAAACGGCATTCAGGTTAAGACAGAGAAGAAAAGAATTTACTGTCATGTGCTGGTGTTTTCCAAAAACACTTGAATTTTGTCCTTTTATGTTGTTATTTCACCGTAGTAGCTGCTTTTACTCTCCACCAATAGTGCTCTACGGTTAAGTAGGAACTTTGAGTCGGTCAATACGGAAATTTATGGTTAACGTAGACGTCCAGTACAAGTTTGACTCCCGAGGGAGAAAGAGTCGTCTATATCCAAACCAACGGTTTCTTTTCTCTTCCATATAAGCAGATCCTTATACATCAAAACAAAACAAACAGTTCAATTCGGCATCATAGCGGCGAGGTTGAGGATGAGGTTACATTTTTGGCTTAAAATAATCCCTTCTAGGGGGTATTTATTTCATCCACTTTATAGTTAGCTCCAAATCAGGGGTTGAACTGAGTGTAATTCCGAAATGCCTTATACGCCGATAACTCGAAATAAGGTGGGGACCCATATTGTATGGCTAAATTTAAGAATCGGCTTTGTTGAACTCTCAGGTGGCTGTCTATGAGTCGAAGTCCAGTCAAACCAAAACTGATTGTCCTCAAAGAATTCTGAAGTATTTCCTTGTTTAATGCGCAGTTCATCTACTTCTAAAACGACGATTCTCAGGTATGTAAAATTAAATTGCGCTTATCACGCGCGGCGTAGCCACCGAATCAAAGATTGCTCCTCACGTTTAGCAGTAGAGGTAATAGTTGGGTAAGAATTGGTAATTCAAATTCCCACATTTGGTTTATGTATTTTCTAATGGAGTTCTGTTGAGTTTGAAAAGCGAATAGTAAGATTGCCTTTATCGGTGGCCAGCGGGAGGAATCATTATAAAATTGACCTCAGAGGGAAGATTCTCTATGTAAAGATAATTTTGTACATTTCTCTGTTTATTAAAACCATGGAGCTAAAACAGTGACGTGGGTGCTTAAGGTATCTTTTAGATAGGTGTAGTACTCCTTCAGGCCTTTCCTTGTACTAACTATTGGGGGTATTCAGTAAGCAAAAGTTACTTGTTTGTGAATTTGTACCTTCTAGGGGTGAAAATGGTTCATCCATTCCACAAAACGAGATTCTGGTACCTCTCTCTAAGGGATACCTTTCAAAATTTCTGACTTGAACCCCAGGTCAATTTTCTATAGAAGTTTAGACAGCAACTTGATTTTTTCATAGATCTCCGTAACGATTTCTATTAAAGTTTGAGTGGCGATTTTAAAGCTAGGAGAATGCACCTTTTCGGGAACGAAAGGAGCTTGTGATCAGTCAAGTTTACATGTAGTTTCATGTCGCAATAGTTATACCGTGCGGGTTTAGCGTCGGGTTATATAACGCAATCTGACATTTATCATTGCTTAAACAATGCGATAAAAACAAATTATATGGTATACTTCGGAAACCAACAATAGAGTGAAAATGATCATCATGGGGAACGAGGATTCGATCTCCCTATTAGTGATGTCTTTTGAAATGCGTTTCATTTCATTGAATCCAGTAACTCAGGACTCTTTTAAACTCAACCTGTCATCTGTTCGGGAATACTCTCTTATGATGGAATAACCATTTTCAGAATAATATGCTCATAAAAGGGTTAATGCTGACGAGTAAATCTCGGTTGTAGAGGTGGCCTATGTACTAAACAATGCCCTGACCTGATTCCAGTTCAATATTGAGTCTTTCGTTCCCTTTTGAAAGACAGTTTTGGGCAGGCGAATTTGGATGTGAACCCTAAAAAATGGAATATTTTAAAACGATTTCAACTTGTGGTTGTAACTTCCAGCAAAGGTAGCATCAAGACTAGTGTGTGAGACAATTTGAATTACTTACAGTCGAATCTCGATTCTTCGAAACCTCGATTTTTCGAAACTCCCGATTCTTCGAACCAAAAGTGGTTTCCCTTGGATTTGCTTTCAATCGGTCAGCGTTTTACCTCCTACTTTTTGAACTCCCGAATTTTCGAACCTAATTTAATTTCTCTAGGAGGCTCGAAAACTCTGAATTCCATTGTATTTGAAGATGCAGAATGTACAACTAGAAATGTCTTGAAATTTCCAAGATGAAGTATATTTATCTCCATTTTTGTGACCTCCCCAGTCGTGCAGTTCGCTTTTTTGAGTCACTTTCAATGCCGTAATTTCTGAGCACAGTTTGTTCAGCTGATTCGTGGCTTCCCACATGGACAGTATCTAACAGACCAAGTAGGGATAGCTAAATCGAAAATAAAACAAAATAAACTTTTCTAATCTTTATTTTTAATTATGAAGGATATTTGACCATTTTGTCATTCTTATTGCATTTATTTTCAGTAACCCCAGTTGTACTGTTACAATTGCTTTTCAACTGCGTTCTGGCGGTGACTTAAATGCTTTGTTCACACGCTTTTTTGACACTCGAAACAGAGAATAATACTTAGAGTGAAAAAAGCGACAAAAATGCGTTTAATAATCCAGCCAGAACAGAACAGAAGATATTGTATTGTATAAATAAATTGTTTGGTATAATTTTCTTGTCCTATATTATATTGTTTGGTATATTTTTTCCTTTTCCTGCTTTTGAAAGTCTTGGTCACCCGACTCGATTAGCCTCGCTACTTTCGGGTGGAAACTGTACTGTACTTCAACTTTCTGTTAACATTATAATAAATGATGAATGATAAATGAAATGACATTGCGTTAAGGTTAAAAAGCTTTCTTTTGAGTGATTTCTATTTTTTTTTTTTTTCATTTTTTTCTTTTTTTTTTTTCCATCGTCTCTCGGTCAGTAAGAAATTTCCGGTCCATACCGGCTTACAATTCAAAATATCTTTTTGAGCCTCAGAATAGGAGCAGCTTTGATGAGTGATATACAGTGCTATTTTGAAAGCCAATTTTCCTCTCCTAAATAACGCTAAATAAGGGCCAAAATAGCCTGATCTCCAGAGGAAAATGCACCGGTGAGCTAAAAAGCGTCCCAGACTGGATTGAAATGATCTTTGATACCTCCATTTTGCCTCACATTGTGACCAAAATAGCCGACCTTGGGGGAGGTTCAACCCCCTTTAGGCCAACAGGGCTAATTTGGCACTTTGGGCCTGAAACAGATCTTTTAAATCTACAGTGTATGTAATTCAGTTCAATTATCCTTTTACAGGGTGTAAAAAAAAAACTTACATTCGTTTCATTTTTCTCTCGTTACGTTTTTTCGCTTTTGGCTGTCCCACCACGGCTACCTAAAAATATAGTTCCAGCCAGGGGGTTTTGGGTATATGGTATCTTAAGTGTTTTTTGGGCACTCGGGTAAATATCGGTATAAAGTGTTTTTTTTTTTTTCCTGAACTCCTAAGTATTCGGTGTTAACGATTTTGATTTTTTAAGGTATATTGGTATCACAGGGTAACGAAATAGGGTATATTGGTATCCCACTACCCCTACTACTCGTTCCCATTCCATCCGTCATTTTTCGTCAGTGCATAAGTGTTTTAACACTGTTTTGTACATATTTTCTCTTTGGTGGTTTGTCCTTTTAGATCAACCATGAAGTTAATACCCTTTTTTGCTACACTACTGCTTGGAGTGATTCATTTTGGCCACAGAGGAGGTAAGTACAGAATAAAATTCACGTCACGTTGATCACAAGTTTGTCTCTGTTTTTGACGAGATATCAGAGACCGTCAGTAAATTCGACGGTAACGCTAATCAACACTTCTCTATTATTCGAATCGTTCATCTTGTGCAATGATGTCCTAACAATTCGGGAACTGAATTGGTAGAAATGGCCTTCAAGTTAAAAAAAAAAACCCGCCAGTTATTGCTTTAAAACCCATCGTGTTCAGTTAAATAAACATTGTGACATGGTATGGTATTGTGAATTTAATGTGTTCACATTTTCCACAAAACTTTGAATTTGGTCATTTCAAGTCGTTCTTTTACCAGGTATGACAGACAGACATACTAAAACGTATAACGCACATGGAGTTCCATTGTTTTGCTCATTAGATCTTAAGTTTATGGACATTCACGTTCTCGTTGTCACGTTAGCTGCTTTTTTAAGGTCTTTTGAAGCGTCGCCACTGACTTCTGCACACAAAATCAATCAATTAATCAAGAAATATAGTCATCCTTTATATATACACGATCAGTGTGTATCTTTATTATGTTTGTGGGGTCGTGTAGTTAGTAAGTTAACACTAACCAAAATTATGACGAAATTAAAGTAGCTATATGACTTCAAAAAATTAAAGGTGCAATCTACATACATCTGTTAGAGTACAATCTGCATACGCCAACGGATGGAGGAGTGTTTGTTCTCAATAAAATATCTGGTTCAATGAAGCCTTTCACAGAAAAGAGTATGAATTTTTCGTTCCAGAATCAGCGGGTTAGCAAAATTATTAAGAAAAAAAAACTTTTATCCAATTATTTTTCCTTACTATTTCTCCACTTGACAAGGATCCCTGAGGCACAATGCGGAATAGTTTTAAAAAGAATTTACACGGAAATATTACTTAAGAGTGCCTGACTGTAACTTTCGAGCATCGCTGGCCAAGCTTGAAAAATCGAAACTCCCGATAATTTGCCTGAAGTTTACTTTTGGGGAACTATCTTCGAAAATATTATTTGAATGTTCTGGAAATTTTTAGTTTTCGAGAATTTTGGAGAAAACGAAATAACGCGATTTGCCTCATTAATTATGCAAAAATCTCACTCAAAATTAGCCAAGTTCAATACGCTTGTGTTGAAACAGTACGCAACACTAGAAAGCGAGGTCGGTTTTGAAAAAGAGCATAACTCACCTACTTTCTATCAATGGGACCTATGTAAACTTTTGTAGAACTTTGGAGGGTTTTATGGCTCTTTGAAAAATTGACATTTTGAGGACTTCGCGATGAGGCGATATATAGAGCGAGGAAAATGTTCAGCAAACCTTTAAATACCCACTGGAATCGTACTAAAATGGCCAAAATATGGCGCACAAACACTGGCAAGAGATCAAGGAGACAAGGTAAGCAATTTTTGTTCAATTTTATTATTAATATGCCCTTTATTTTCGTCTCCAAAACACGTTCGTAAATTCCTATACAAACCGTAATGATTTACGCCATTGCGTAACACTCATCGTGACATCAAAATATAAAGGTCAAACAAACGTCATAGAGCTTCGGCTAGCTGTGATGTATGCAGTAGACATTGCGTGTATACAGTGTCACTGAGATACCCGTGTTTCTGTTGTTGACATTCGACAAAGATAAATGCATGCCCTACAGCCAATGTGGACTGTAGGTAGGTTATTATTTTGTTAAACGGAAATTGGCACACAGGTTTTGAAGCGTGTATCCGTGCATGTGTGATATTTCATACCAATAATTACGTTAAAATATGGCGTGCCAGCTGACATTGTTTTTCAGTCACTTGCGAAGGTACAGTATCAAACAACACGAACAGAGAGTTTTTTTGACTGACCATATTCTGAGTGATCATTATTTGGAAGGCCACTGAAGAAGGTTGGACTAGCTATTTGAAAAAGCATGCATTCCAGTAAACAAACTTGATTTAATTAAAAATATTCACTTTGACCGACCCTATGTCCAACTTTCGCATCTCATTTGACAAGCATGTATCTTTTAAACGTGATTCAAGTGTCAAGTGAACGTTTTATTTTTATCAAAACCACTCATATGCCAGTAACTAAAGGTCTTTTTTCTAGTTGTTGTAATTGACAATTTCGCTGCACAAGTTGGTTTGTGGGCATTATATTCTAAGACTTATCGACAGCTACTGACGTGACGCAGATAACGCAATAGCGAGTATCAGTTTTGCACCATTAATTTAAAGGTTATGATTCGGCGATAATTGGTTAAAATCGAATTATTAAACGTTGTTTTGACTCCTTTTATGTGGGGTGTTTCGGTCAAATGGTCTCTTAACGAAACCTTCCCAATCAGATTCCTTTGCAGAAAGATTTATTGGAAGATTTGCATTATGCAAATTTCCCACCAGAATTTGACGAATATATTCTTTTCCGATCACGCATTTTTTTCCAGACCTTTTCTACCACGTTATTAAACAAGAAAGAGAAACAGACAAATGCAATGTGGGGTAAAATAACCATTTGAAGATAGCCTGGGTCAACGTTTCACCGAGTCGCCACAACATAGCATTTTCTCAACAGTTGCGAATTATGCAAATTTGTTAACGAAGCCTCGCTAACTTTGGTTTTCGTCAGCGCGTACATTGATTGCCCAGATTTTTTATTTCGTATTATTAAAGACGAAGACCCAAGCTTTATCACAATGTTCCTCTCGAGTCGATACCTGACATACCAAGATGCATTTTAAACCTTTAAACTTACTCAATTTTCGCCTCATCGCGAAGTCCTCAAAATGTCAATTTTTCAAAGAGCCATAAAACCCTCCAAAGTTCTACAAAAGTTTACATAGGTCCCATTGATAGAAAGTAGGTGAACCGACCTCGCTTTCTAGCGTTGCGTACTGTTTCAACACAAGCGTATTGAACTTGGCTAATTTTGAGTAAGATTTTTGCATAATAATTATTAATGAGGCAAATCGCGTTATTTCGTTTTCTCCAAAATTCTCGAAAACTAAAAATTTCCAGAACATTCAAATAATATTTTCGAAGATAGTTCCCCAAAAGTAAACTTCAGGCAAATTATCAGGAGTTTCGATTTTTCAAGCTTGGCCAGCGATGCTCGAAAGTTACAGTCAGGCACTCTTAATACGTGCCGCTGCAGCAGGAACTGAGCTATATACCAGTTGGGTGCATTGTGCAGTTGTTAACAGTTAGTTTATTCTCAAAGGGTATGAACGATGTACGACGAATGTGTAGAGGAGACTACGTTCTGAACCTAGCTAAGCTTTTCTAACAACTTGCACTATCGTTTAAATTTGGGTATTGGGGCTAATCTGAAAGAAGAATATGGCTAACAGACAGGATGATTTTGACGGGTATTGCTTCAACTGTCAATTTCCGAGCGGAAGGGCGGTTGCGAAAACGATAAACTATTTAATACGAGAAAAATGTGTTCTATACTTATTCCGTGATACAATGAATATTGTCGGAGCAGTTCAGCAATACACTCTTTTTTTTTTTAAGAACGTGTTTAATAAGAACGTCGAGGCTAAGATTGACCATTATTTTGAATAAAGGCCTGAGACTGTGCTCATAGCCATTTTTGTCCAGTCCTGGTAGTCTAGATTTTTTTTGCCCAGTAAACCGAGCTCAGGCAAGCCAGCACACATGAAAGCCATTAAACGTGTAAGAATGGAAGGGAAAGGCATAAATAAGGCAATTGGTACAGAGATAATGCGATTGAACTTCACCTTTTAGATAGAATCGCTAACTTTATAACAATAATCAGTTCTAGAAAGGGTGGGAGCGACTAAGGCGCACAAGAGATCAGCCATTCTTTTCCACTTACAGCAACCTTAGTAACAGTTCACTATTTATATAGTCACCTATTTCTAAGTAACTGGTTATGTCGTTTTCCTAAACTAATTCGCACTCTAAACTGCCAGTTTTATTCCTTATTTCTGTGTTGCTCAGTTCAGATAAACAAAAAAAAAAGTAGTCACACGCTTAACGCTTTCAATGACTGCTGGAAAAATATGGTTGCTGCATTGATGCTGTTTAGAAAACAATTTACACGTGCTCTGTTCCATTGGGAAAAAAAGCACCTAAAATCCCAGGCCAAAGCCACCAGATTCTCTCAGACCTCCTATATTTGCCAGATTCTTTTCATGACTGTTAAGTGAGAATACTTGTTAGCTAACAAATAAACATTTTCTTACAGATGCCATATTTATGTGGACTGGCCCTCCTCCCGCTTGGAACCAAACGGATACAGATAACATTCAAACTGCCGTCATGAGAGTACTTAATGGAAGTAAAAATGTTCATTTGAGATGGAATTACAATTTGTTGGATGGACAAAGCAACCGGCATACCAAGTTTCGCATTTATCATGGAATCAAACAGCCAAACATTATCGGCGATGTAATGAGCGGAAGTGTCAAAATATCCGACCAGAATAACTACAGAGACCGGTTCAGCGTCGACAGCACCGATGAATTTGCCACTGTGACAATAAAAACTGTGACAGAAAGAGAAAATACTACTTTTCAGTGCGAGATATATGCAAGAATGCGGGAATGGAAATACAACATACGCCTCGAGGTTACAGGTATAAACAGGTTCTGTTGCCGCTGCTTTTAATTATCTAATGTACTTTCATTATAATAATTTACACACAAAAGAAGTTACAACAGGGGCACATAGCATGTCATTACATGCACTAATATATAAAGGAAAAGCTGTAATAGTGTAATTTGGTCATTTTTATGTCTTGTTGTATCTCGTAGCGGAAAATGAAGCTTTGTGGTAGATTGAAAAAGCACATAGTCAGTAATGCCTTCTGTTGTAAAATGTGATCGCCCCCTCATTTTTGCTACCTAATAGGGTTTAACCCTTTACATGTTACGGTAATTAGGATTATTTCGTTTTAATATGCAACCCAATTTCCCTTTCCAAAAACCAATTTCGATGAATTAAAATTCTAGGTTGGCTACGAGGCTTAGGAGAATACAACAAAGAATTAATTATTAAACTATGGTCTAAAATCGGAAATTGGTCTATTCTGCTAAAGTTGAAATTGGGCGAGAGCATATGCAACCTAAAGGCCAATAGCACATGAGGTATTTTGACATATTAGCATTTATAAGTGAATGGAAACGATTGCTGAAAACGGTAAATCTTGGCTAGTTTTAATTTCCTCAAAGTAACCTTTTCAGTAATCCTCAACGTCGTCATTTCGATTGCATCGTTAAGTTAGAAATTTTTATTATTTAATAAAACTTGTAATCATTTCTGTTATAATTGTGACTTTGCAGTTCCACCAAAAATCACTTCCATCTCTGACGGCAGGACAGTGAATAAGGGTGATGTATTGTCACTTAAATGTACAGCTGATGGTTATCCAGCACCGAACATCACCTGGACAAGACTTTCTGATAACAGTGTTGTCACCATGCCTTTGACCATCTCTGGTAAACAGGATGAAGGATTATACAGATGTACTGCTGACAATGGTTTTGGTAGTCCTGCCAGAAAAGATGTTTTCATTACTCTTCCAAGTAAGTTCATGTTTTTTCTTTGTTCTTTGTTTATATATTATATATAGAGCGATTTTAAATTAGTCAGTTTGCTTTGATTTCAAATTTGCATAATTTAGGAGGAACTATCATTCGTTTCCCCATTACAATAGTTTTCCCAAAGTCTTCCTAGTGTTGACTAAGCCTCTCTTCATGGGGATGTTGTTTTTAAGTTATGAATCTTTGAACTTTTCAGGTCCTCCAGAAATTATAAAATCCCAGACGTCTACATGGAACGTAATCGCTGGAGATACTCTCACTGTTGAATGTCATGCAAATGGAAGGCCTACTCCATGGTATGAATGGACGAATGCAGACAATACAGTCATTCGCACTCAAAAAACTCTCCGTTTAGAAGAGGTGAATGGTAATCATGGGGGAATTTATAAGTGTACTGCAACAAACAGACATGGTTCTTCCAGTTTCAATATCACCGTTCAAGTGAAACGTACAAGTAAGTAACCACCATCTATCTCCTTATACATGTCACTCCTTTAGAGTGTCATTTACCAGTGGATAAGAACGTAAATTATGCCTTAAAGTCATGATCATTGCCTTCACACAGCAACCTCCACAAAACCAACTGCTGCACCATCTACCACATCTGTACCACCGGGAAATAAGGAAAGAAGAATTTCGTCAGGTTGGTTTTACAGTTCACTGAACATGACGTTGACATTAAAATGGAATCTAATTCACTCTTGTAACAAATTTATATTAAATATTTGAAAGAGCGTAAACGTCAAAGCTTAGTTTCAAAAGTGGAAATAGCAATTTAGTATTCTACAAAATAACTGAGTATGAGGATTGCATTTTCGCGTCTAAATTTCCCGCGCTCCACCATTTTGGTTTTTATGGCACCATACGATTTCCGCCATTTTGAGATAAATGGTAAAAAGGACGGTACCGAATTGAGAGGAGATATATTATAAATCCAAACTCAGTTGTTATAAAGATAAGGATCGGAGGCCATAGTTTGAAGCGAAGTTAAACTATTAGTCTCAAAAGCATAAATTACAGTTCATGGAAGTAAAGCGTCCGTTTTATATTTTCAACAGCCAAGTAACGAACCTACTTTTTCATCCTTCTGATTAAAAGCTCATAACGTTGCAAACAGAGGTTTTTGTCTAAAGAAAAATAGAAGCAATACATAATAAGTCAACCACAGGACATTACTATTTAGCAGCTCTTAAACAAAGGGCGTGTGGTGCATAAGCCCTCCATTTACAGACCAGTAAGTTGCACATATCGCACTTCACTGTTCCAGCAAAGAACGGAAAGGCCCGAACTTTAAGATCACGAAGTAAAACGAAAATTTCCCCATTGTATGTGTTACTTGCTACATAAAACAAATTATGCATATTTTTTTAAATAAATTTTAGACAATAGCAAAGTGTATATTTTGATTGGCGTTCCATTGGGAGGATTTCTGGTTATCGCTGTTGCTTCTGCATTTGCGGTGTGGTGCTGGCGAAAGGACAACAAGGGTGAGTAGTGACAGCTTGTAACTTTTCACTTCTGAGTCCTGTATAGGATTTAACATTTCTTGCCTGTGCCATCATTTTTATGCCAAACTAAGTACGTTTTATTTACTTGATTACTGCCGGGTATAACAGACTCATCATTGCTAGCCTCTAGCTAGGCTCTTTATATTACTGATCTCATAGTAAGCAGCCAATGCGTCACATATTGTCCTATAGTATTTGAAGAGCTTCTTTAAGAGCGTTTTCCGTTTCACAGAACTGGCCGAGCAGACAGATCAATTTGCAAGCCACATTAAA
Organism: Pavona decussata; assembly: GCF_977016875.1. Lineage (NCBI taxonomy): Eukaryota > Metazoa > Cnidaria > Anthozoa > Scleractinia > Agariciidae > Pavona > Pavona decussata. Next base: position 528,293 of record NW_028145706.1, read on the forward strand.
CAATTTTATCCGCATAGTAATTCGACGATCTTCAAAATAGCGGAGGCGAACCATCTTAGGAGTGACTATTTTACAGCACCATCCCTTCAAAATGGCGCATTCAATTTACAGACTGGCCGGTCGCCAGTTCTGGCAAAAGGAAAGGACACTACGACACTCCCTTTAACACAACTTAACATTGGTCAGTAGGTTTGACTCTGCTTCATTCGATAATCGCAAGTCTTCCTTGATTATTTTAGTAAAATTATATTGTAAAATGGGAGAAAAGAAAGAAAAGAAAAGAAAACGAACAAACCAAACCATTAGCGAAAAGACGACATCAACGATAAAACTTCAAAATTCGTATTCTATAATATAGTCTTTGTCATTTGTTAACTTTTTGTTTTTACCTTTTCCCTTTAACTGCTGAACGGATTTGCCTCTGCCCACATTAATTCGTAACTCCGAAGAGGAAAAACGAGAACAGTAAGTAGCACTGTTTGATATTTATGTTGTTGTACGTGTGCACGGGGAGTTCAAAAATTCTGCTACACTGCCAGGGATGGAAGTTCACGCAATTTTATTCAGTCTGCGAGATGCTTGCAACTTGCCAGAACTGAACGGCGTCTAAATTTGCATTTCACGCCCACAAAGGGGTGAATTAAAGGAGGAGCTTGAACTTTTAGAGTGTAACTTCTTGCTTAACAAGCGAATATTTTGGTTTCAGTCGAAATGACCAAGATCGGAAAGGAGGTGGAGATTGTCATCTATATGTTGACATGCAAGGCTTTCAAAACACTTGCTAACGAGTTGACAGGTCGAAGAAACCTAAGAAGGTACGCCATTGAAAATCTCTTTATGAGTCAAATAATCGATTTTTTCCTATAGTTTAATAAGCACCACGAGACGAAAGTATCATTGAATAATAATATCGTTTGAATGGTTGCATTTTAGGATTCTATATACAGAAAATACAATTTACAGCAAATTTTATGGCGCGACTGAAAAATCACACGGCTCCGGTAGTTTTTACAGTAATGTTAATTTTTTACGCCGATTTCACATACGCGCGAGATAAAGGAGACTTGTGGCTCGTACTGTGTGAATTAACAGAACCTAAGGATCGTGATATCAAAACCTTTCAAGAGTCAACGAGATGTATATTTTCTTTTCTATTACCTTACAAGTCAAAAACTTTGTCTAGTGTGTGAAAACATTTCGTGTATATAGTTGTGAAAAATCTGTTGAGCCATCCGGCCAGAATATCACTTACAAATGATAAACTGATGTTTGTAAAAGGTTACCAGCTTATCACGAACTCGCAAAAAAAAAGTCGGGCTAGGACAAGGATCACATGTCATTACGGTATAAGTGACTTAGCTCGCCACGAGTCTCTCTTAGTAGTTAGAACATTCAACGCGTGAGCAAAAATTCACCAGCTTTTCACTCAAATTGAATAGTCACTCGGGCACAAACTTCCATTTCCCATGCGCGTGCTTGTGGCATGTTTGGTTCTACATCTCTAACTCTGTCTTCTATTATTTTAACACAAACCCAAGCCTGGTGAGGTGAATTATGCTGACTTGGCAAATTTCCAGAGGTCTCACTTGTCACTACTACCCTCCCCTTCTCACGCACTTCCTCCAATTAAAAAGCCCCCTCCTTACGCCAAGACCGAGTATGCTGTCATTACGCATGTTATCAGGGGAGTTGCCACTGACTCGAAGATTCCAGCTACAAACACAGTTGGAAACATTGCTGGAAACATAGATCTTACAATGTAGTAAGACAGCGACAAGTTCAACCTCGTTCCCAGGGACCCCCTTTCTCGCTCCCTGGGAAGTGAAGAGGAGAGACCCTGGGAACGAGGATGCGACAAGTTTGGATTAATTTTCTTCTCACTTTTGTAAGACGAAAGCCTTAACAAATACATAGTTGACTTCTAAGAAGCCAAAATAATCAGAATGATTCATCCATGGAAGGATAGATTGGGTAAACAAGGGTTAGCTCATGGGTAACCTGGCGTAGGTCTCACAAAAAATGATTCTCTTTGAACCACAGCAATTTGGTTAGTTGGAAACCGTAGAAATCGCTGTAAAAGCTCATAAGTCTAGCTCCTGATTATCATTCGTCGCCCACAAATAGCACTTATACTGAGTCAATCAAAAACGGCTGCTACAGTAAACATCCCGCTTGCTCTGATCGGCGCCTTAATCGATAGCCATTAAGTAAATAAACCCCTTCTGGTTATTAAAGCGGAAGATAATGCTCGTGGCTGAAAGATTGTGTTAAGAAATCAACCTTTTAAGTCGATAAGTGAATCTTCCAGAGCAACTGTGAAGTCTTTCAGTAGTGTTTCTGTCAAGGAACCATTGACTGATAGGTGCCCTACGCAAATATGAGCCCACGAAGCGAGGCTTTGAGGGCTTATTCCGGCGCTAGTTTTAAGAACATCAGATTTCCTAGAGGCAACTATTCGGACCAATGGTCCCGAAATAGAAACACTCACTCACTTGTTCACCACTAAATTGTCTTCTGACAACAGACATTAAAACTGGTATTTTGAATTTCAATACAGTTTTTAAGGAAAATGGTTGGAATGAAAATGACCAATGAACACAGTAAATAATGAAAACATTTTAGTGAAAGCAACCTGTTTGTTCACAAACTGGAAGATTTATAACCGAAAGTTTTTGTTTTCGTAAAAGAGTACTTAAAAGGATGGACACTCGCATCACGGGGTAAATTTAGTAGTGAATTTTTGACAACCGACATTCTAGCAAGCCGGAAAGGCATTTCATTTATTTATCTATTTTATAACCCTCAGGATCCAGTTGTTTAAAGCCCGATTAAGCTAATCCTGGATTAACGGGAACTTTGATTTGAAAATCGTTTGTAAAGAGCGAGATGAAAACTCCATTAACTCTTAATCGTGGATTAGTGTTAATCGGCTTTTGAACAACGAGGCCCAGATTAATTTCTGAAGCACACACGTTATTGTGGAAAAGATAAAATAGCCAGTGATAGTCAAAGCATGCAGTAATTGCCTGTAAAAAAATCCAAGATAACAAGCTTTCTAGATCTTATTATACCGTCAGATTAGATAAAATAGTTAAGACCTAGAAATCTGACTTTCTTTCTTTGTTTAGTCTCGTCGAAAATATCGGACGTCGGATATCCAATCAGAGAACTGTTCTTGTCTCATAACAGTGGTCAGTTGGATAGAAATAACAGCTCAGATCCCATAAGAAAAGTCTCTTATCGTTATGAGGTTTAAAACACCTTTGAAATTAATTAAGTTGTTGTTGTTGTTGTTGTTGAAATTGAAAATGGAGATGGCCTTTTATTCCACGAAACCGCACCCTATATAAACTGGTAGCCATACGCATGAGCTAATGCATGACTGGATTTCGTTGAATAACTGTTAATTACTTGGTAAAAATATTTGCTGAGATATGGGATACGAGAACAATATTAATGGCCCTTGCATCATGCACTGTACATGAATTGTAGTTACCTTGCCATAAGCAACATGATGGGGAAAACAGTGAGTGCCATGACCTTCGGCGCGCCCCTGATGTAACAAATAATACAGTCTGATCTGCAATATTTCAGTCAGAAAAGTCTTTCTCAATTTAAAGTGCCGTTACGTTCATCAGCAGACGTGTCATGCTGTATATCACCAGGATCAAGTCCTTGAAGGAGGACATTGCTGCTATAGGATGCCATGAACAAATATTTAATTCAGGGCGGAGCGCGGGGCTCAAAAATAGTGCTGTAAGCATTGAGCTTATCACTGCGACTTTAAGTGCTGTACTGACAGATTGTAATTACTTTTGCAGAAGAAAAATAAAATTAAAAAAAAAAACTTAACAAGAACAAAAAGTCAGTTGTAAGAATAATAATATAATGGTAGCACCATTTCCTGGTATTTGACTGGTTTCTACATATTCATTCCATCGAACTTTTCTCTTCTTTTCGATATCCTTAGCAGGTCCTTAGGGAAAAAAATAGCATCTTAGTAAAGTGGTCTTTCAGTTGTGTAAGTCGAGGAATCTAGTTTTTGCAATAAAAAAAATCAGGGTTAAAACAGATTTAGTTTAATTTCAAAACAGGAATTAAAATTTTAACTTTTAAATGATCCCTTCACCTCCAATAACCAACACTAAATGGGGGTTGAAGTAACTCCAATCCCCAAATACTTAACTGATGAAGCAGCATTGTTTCTACATATAATATGGACACTCCAGTAACCTTCTAAATAAGGGTATCTCAACATCCTTCGGAAAACTGTTCTGTTTGAATGTTTTTTTGTGAAGCATTTCATAATTTGGTTGCTATTTTGAGCTGTATAAAAGTAGCGTCAGAAGCGCTTTTCAACCAGAGAAATAAATGCCTTGGTTGATTTTTAATTCAAAGTTAGCGTTAGCCGGCTTTCGAGCAACTGGTCCTTGATCACAAACAAGAGACCGCTTACAGAGGCTTACAGTGGGCTTACCCGTGTACGTGTTTGATACATTAATAAAGCCTCCTTGTAATAAGACCACTGTAGAACGGTTGTACCTAAAATGGATACTACAAAAGAAGGTTGGACACGTCATATTGTTTACATAATGACATGTGCAACCGGTTGGACTTTCTAGTCTTTTCGGATAAGGACGATAAACCCTAGGTCCCATCTCACAACACTTGTTCCTAATAATCTGTGGGACGTTAAAGAACATTCACACTGTTATCACGGTGTGGTGGTTATCTCTATATCTGTTTTCATCTGTCTTTTACATCCATGCGTGTTTTGGATGGGTGGGTGAGATCAAAATATGCACTGATAGCGGCTGCCAGTGGCGCCTTTACATTCTGCCGTCCTATCTTACCGCACAGAAGAATTGTGAACCGCCATATGCATTAGACTATTTGATATGTATGGTATATAGTAGACATTACAATTACCATTATTCAAGATCCTCATAGTGCTGACGTAGACGAGAACAGAGGGCCCTTTCTTAAGCAGAGCAACAGGAGGAACGGGGCTGTGGGCGCTAGCACTGATCTACACTATTTAGGCATTGGCAGTGACTTGAAAGCGATTAGTTTTCGTTTTTTGCCACGGTTAAGTCTCTGAAACAAGTTCAAATTAAATTGTCATTTTTGTCAGCTTACCCTGGGTACGAATAGGAGATATAAGCAAATGACCCAGGCTCGAAACGGTAAACTACTTGAATTTTAAAGTTTTCCGTTGTGTAAACATCAACAAGGTATCGAGCCTTGTTTTGGAGTATCCATTCTAGTAACCACCGCTACACTGTCACAGATACTCATCGCCGACAATATTCACTTTCAGTCCCAGTGAAAACTCCTGTAGCTCAATGACATACGCCCGATGAATGTCTCACGCCTTTGTACATTTAAGTGCTCCATTCTTGCCGTCGTTAAGCCAATTTAATGAATTCTGGTTACATCTGCTACCACGGCACCGCCGAATAAGGGGTCGTTGCCGTCGCAGAGGAGGAATGACCGACGTGCCTGTGGATCTGACCTCGGGCCAACTTCGCAGGCACGTCCGCGATGTTTAAAGACCTGGGGTATCATATGCCAGCACAGTATCCTAGGAAGTATCGCAGCTATGTACGCAGGTACTTTGGCCTCAAATTAGAACCAGTCTTATGCCTGTCCTCATGGATGCATTTTTTGAAGGGAGCCGTCGACACAATTGTTTTGAGACCATTTTTCTGATCCACGCGAGAACAATAGGAATACGAAAACGGCAAAACCAACTGAAGCATTCAAAAATGTATTAATAATCTTTATATGCTACTAAAGTGTCAGGGTATTTAATATTGCTGCTGATTGTGAACACAAGTAAGCTAACTAATCAACAGGAAAATTGCGAAATTTCCTCTTATGCCTGAGGGTTACAGGAAATAAACACTATTATTAAAAATCTTACATACAATACAAGGGCATTAAATCTGTACTATTGAAAACAACAGAGCGCATAGCACACTCAAAAATGGTCCCTTTTAGGTCTACACGATGAGTTGATGAGGTCATGTGTTGTGGGAAATGGGCCATGACTTCAGAAAGGATGTCATCGCGAATTTCTTGACTTCTTGAAGGTACTGTAATTGCGTTCGACGTAGAAAGAACGCACTCCTAATACAAATGGGAGTCGAGATTGTATGGGACAACATTGAATAAATGGATCAAGGGACGCGTATCTGGCATCTCCCGCATATTTTGCAGGGGCGGATGACATCATCACCAACTTGGCATAGGAGAGAACCTGGGATCGAGATCATCGAACGCTCTCGAGCTCCCTGATCTTTGATTATTACTAGATTATAAGAATACGTTTAAGAAACTACGGCAACGCCAAGGAAAACACCACTTGCACTACTTCGCGATTGTTCCAAATCGTTCAAATTGGTATAATATGACCAAACTGTCCAATATCAGAACTGGTGCGAATGGATTTCAAGTTAAGACAGAGAAGAAAAAAATTTACTGTGATGTGCTCGCGTTTTCCAAAAAACCTTGAATTTGATCCTTTTACGTTGTTATTTTAGTAGCTGCTTTTACTCTCCATCGATAGCGCTCCACTGTAAAGTATGAACTTTGAGTCGGTTTATACGGAAATTTTGGTTAACGTAGACGCCCATTGCAAGTTGACTCGCGTGGGAGAAAGAGTCGTCATTTCCAAACCAAAGGTTTCTTTTTTCTTCCATATAAGCAGATTCTTATACATCAAAACAAAACAAACAGTTCAATTCGGCATCATAGCGACGATGTTGAGGATGAGGTTACATTTTTGGCTTAAAATAATCCCTTCTCGGGGGGTATTTATTCCCGTTATAGTTAGCTCCAAATCAGGGGTTGAACTGAGTGTAATTCCGAAATGCCTTATACGCCGATAACTCGAAATAAGATGGGGACTCATACTGTATGGCTAAATTTAAGAATCGGCTTTCTTGAACTCTCAGGTGGCTGTCTATGAGTCGAAGTCCAGTCAAAACAAAACTGATTGTTCTCAAAGAGTTCTAAAGGATTTCCTTGTTTAATGCGCAGTTCATCTACTTCTAAAAAGACGATTTTCAGGTATGTAAAATTAAATTGCGCTTATTACTCGGGGCGTAGCCACCAAATCAAAGATTGCTCCTCACGTTTAGCAGTAGTAGTAATAGTAGGGTAAGAATTGGTAATTCAAATTCCCACAATTGGTTTATGTAATTTGTAATGGAGTTCTGTTGAGAATAAAACAGAATAGTAAGATTGCCTTTATCCGTGGCCAGCGGGAGAAATCAATATAGAATTGACCTGAGAAGATGCTTCTATCTACAGATAATTTTGTACATTTCTCTGTTCGTGAAAACGATGGAGGTAAAACAATGACGTGGGTGCTTAAGGTATCTTTTAGATAGGTGTAGTACTCCTTCTGATCTTTCCTTGTAACTATTGGGGGTATTAAGCAAAAGTTACTTGTTTGTGAATTTGTACCTGCTAGGGGTGAAATTGCTTCATCCATTCCACAAAACGAGATTCTGGTACCTCTCTCTAAGGGATACCTTTCAAAATTTCTGACTTGAACCCCAGGTCAATTTTCTCTGGAAGTTTAGAAAGCAAATTGATTTTTTCATAGATCTCCGTAACGATTTCTATTAAAGTTTGAGTGGCGATTTTAAAACTAGGAGAATGCACCTTTTCGAGAACAAACAAAGATTGTTATCAGTTTAGTTTCATGTCGGAATAGTTATACCGTGTGGGTTTAGCGTCGGGTTATAACGCAACCTGCAGCTGACATTTATCATTGCCTAAACAATGCGATAAAAATAAATTATATGGTATACTTCGGAAACCAACAATAGGGTGAAAATGCTCATCATGGGGAACGAGGATTCGATCTCCCTATTCGTGATGTCTTTTGAAATGCGTTTCATTTCATTGAATCCAGTAACTCAGGACTCTTTTAAACTCAACCTGTCATCTGTTCGGGAATACTCTCCCATGATGGAATAACCATTTTCAGAATAATAAGCTCATAAAAGGGTTAATGCTGACGAGTAAATCTCGGGTGTAGAGGTGGCCTATGTACTAAACAATGCCCTGAATTAATTCCAGTTCAATATTGAGTCTTTCGTTCCCTTTTGAGCGACAGTTTGGGGCAGGCGAATTTGGATGTGATTCTAAAAAATCGAATATTTAAAAACGATTTCAACTTGTGGTTGTAACTTCCAGCAAAGGTAGCATCAAGACTAGTGTGTGAGACAATTTGAATTACTTACAGTCGAATCTTGATTCTTCGAAATCTCGATTTTTCGAAACTTCCGATTCTTCGAACCAAAAGTTGTTTCCCTTGGATTTGCTTCCAATCGGCCAGCGTTTTACCTCCTACTTTTTGAACTCCCGAATTTTCGAACCTAATTTTATTTTTTCTAGGAGTTTCGAAAAATCTGAATTCCATTGTATTTGAAGATGTAGAATGTAAAACTAGAAATATCTTGAAATTTACAAGATGAAGTATACTCATCTTCATTTTTGTGACCTCCCAAGTTTTCCAGTTCGCTTTTTTGAGTCACTTTCAATGCAGTAATTTCTGAGCACAGTTTGTTCAGCTGATTTGTGGCTTTCCACATGGACAGTGTCTGACAGACCGAGTAGGGATAGCTAAATCGAAAATAAAACAAAATAAACTTTTCTAATCTTTATTTTTAAGTGTGTTGCTGTCAGTGTAAATTTTGGCTGTGACTTAATTTACAGTAACCTTGGCAGTGTTCCTGTTATTCCTGTCATTAAACTTATTTTAGGTGTTTTCCTGTTTTCCTGAGAGATATAATTAACAGGTATGCTGTACGGACAGGTTTGTCACTCCTTGACCAAGACGTCCTTGAAGGTTAATGTTAGGAAGGATACTTGACCATTTTGTTGTTCTTATCGCATTTATTTCCAGTAGCCCTACTTGTGCTGTTACTACAATTGCTTTTCAACTGCGTTCTGACGGTGGCTTAAATGCCTTCTTGTTGCTTTTTAACACTCGAAATACTATCCAGTTATCTTGTAAAGGATAATACTTTGAGTGAAAAAAGCGTCGAAAATGCATTTAATAAACAAGCCAGAACATAACAGAAGATATTGTATTGTATAAGTAAATTTTTTGGTATAATTTTCTTGTCCTATATTATATTGTTTTGTATATTTTTTCCTTTTCCTGCTTTTGAAAGTCTTGGTCACCCGACTCGATTAGCTTCGCTACTTTCGGGTGGAAACTGTACTGTACTTCAACTTTCTGTTAACATTATAACAAATGATGAATGATAAATGAAATGACATTGCGTTAAGGTTAGAAAGCTTTCTTTTGAGTGATTTCTTTTTTTTATTTCTTTTTATTTTTTATTTGTCCTTCGTCTCTCGGTTAGTAAGAAATTTCCGGTCCATACACTTACAATTCAAAATATCTTTTTGAGCCTCAGAATAGGGGCAGCTTCGATGAGTGATATACAGTGCTATTTTGAAAGCCAATTTTCCTCTCCTAAATAAGGCTAAATAAGGGCCAAAATAGCCTGATCTCCAGGGGAAAATGCACCGGTGAGCTACAATGCGTCCCAGAGTGGATTGAAATGATCTTTGATACCTCTATTTTGCCTCACATTGTGACCAAAATAACCGACCTTGGGGGAGGTTCAACCCCCTTTAGGCCAATAGGGCTAATTTGGCACTTTGGGCCTGAAACAGACCTTTTAAATCTACAGTGTATGTAATTCAGTTCAATTATCCTTTTACAGGGTGTACAAAAAAAACTTACATTCGTTTCATTTTTCTCTCGTTACGTTTTTTCGCTTTTGGCTGTCCCACCACGGCTACCTAGAAAGTCAGGTCCAGCCAGGGGGTTTTGGGTATATGGTATCTTAAGCGTTTTTGGGCATTCGGTATTTTTTCGGATAAATATGGGTATAAAGTATTTTTTTCCTGAACTCCTAAGTATTTGGTGTTAACGATTTTGTATTTTTAAGGTATAATGGTATCACAGGGTAACGAAATAGGGTATATTGGGTATATTATATATTACCCCTACTACTCGTTCCCATTCCATCCGTCATTTTTCGTCAGTGCATTAAATGTTTCAACACTGTTTTGTTGATCATACATATTTTCCCTTTGTTGGTTTGTCCTTTTAGATCAACCATGAAGTTAATACCGTATTTTGCTACACTACTGCTTGGAATGATTCATTTTGGCCACAGAGGAGGTAAGTACAGAATAAAATTCACGTCACGTTGATCACAAGTTTGTCTCTGTTTTTGACGAGATATCAGAGACCGTAAGTAAATTCAACGGTAACGCTAATTAGCTAACACGTCACTTGCAAATACAAAATCACCTCGTTATTATTCGAATTGTTCATCTTGTGCAATGATGTCACAACTATCCGGGAACTGAATTGGTAGAAATGGCCTTCAAGTTAAAAAAAAAATCCACAAGTTATTGCTTTAAAACCCATCGTGTTCAGTTAAATGAACATTATGGCATAGTATGGTATCGTGAATTTACCATAGTGTGCTCACATTCTCCACAAAACTTTGAAATTGGTCATTTCACGTTGTTCTTTTATCAGGTACGACAAAGAGACATACTAAAACGTATAACGCACGTGCAGTTCCATTGTTTTGCTCATTACACCTTAAGTTTATGGACCTCCACGTTGCCGTTGCCACGTTAGCTACTTTTTTAAGGTCTTTAGAAGCGTCGCCACTATTTTCTGTACGCGGAATCAATCAATTAATCAAGAAATATAGTCATCCTTTTTATATACACGATTAGTGTGTATATTTATTATGTTTGTGGGGTCGTTTAGTTAGTTAGTTAACACTAACCAAAATTATGTAGAAATTAAAGTAACTCCATGACTTCCAAAAAATTAAAGGTGCAATCTACATACATCTGTTAGAATACAATCTGTATACACCAACGGATGGAGGAATGTTTGTTCCCAATAACATATCTGGTTCAATGACGCCTTTCACAGAGACGGCTGTAAAAGAGTATAAATTTTTCGTTCTAGGATGAGCGGGTTAACAAAATTATTCAAAAATCTTTCATCTAATATTTTTCTTTACTATTTCTCCACCTGGCAGGGATCTCTGAGGCACAATGCGGAATAGTTTTGATCATTACTTAATACGTGCTGCTGCAGCGAGAACTGAGCTGTATACTAGTTACGTGCATTGTGCGGTTTTTAACAGTTAGTTTATTCTCAAAGGATATGAACGATGTACGGCGAATGTGTTGAGGAGACAACGTTCTGAACCTAACTTAGTTTTTGTAACACCTTGCACTATCGTTTGGGTATTGGGGCTAGTCTAATAGAAGAATATGGCTAACAGAGAGGGTGATTTTGACGGGTATTGTTTCAACTGGCAATTTCCGGGCTGAAGGGCGGTTGCGGAAAACGATAAAACTATTTACGAGAAAATGCGTTCTACTTATTCAGTGAATCCATTCACGTTGCAAGAGCAGTTCAGTAATACAAAGCAGAATGAGAATGATCGTATCTAGCTGCTGATACTATTAGGCATCGCTCAGCCACTCTAGCATCCAAACCATGATTTCTTAAAGGGGCAGTATCATGGGAGATATCATGATTTTTGGCCAAAATTCACTAAATTGAAACTTTGAACACTGTGTTAATTAATTTCTCAATCACTAATTTAAAGAAATATTAATACTGATTCTAAGACGAAAGGTTGAACCAAAATATAGTACAACCGGCGATTTTTAGTGCGTTTACAGCGAAATTTGAAAACGTCCGCCAGACGTTTTCAAATTTGAACCCCTCCCTATCTTGGTCATCTGGCAGCGAAAATATCCGTGGATAGTTTCTTTGCATTCTGATAGTCTTTTAATGGAATTTTGTCATTATATCTTGGCTGCTATCAACCGAATAGCGTCTTTCCGATTTTCAATGTGTTACTAAAAATAGCGTGATACTGTCCCTTTAAATAGTAACAAAAAAAAAAGAGATGCATTGATGATATTAAAGAATGTGGCCCCAAAATTTTCAAGAACAGCAAAGCACCTAATCCTGAATATGATTTGAAATTAAGTACCTCAATTTTTCTTGCCAATTATTTTCTGCATGTCACTTTCATTCCAAAATGTAGTTGATTTGAATACACATTCTCGTAACTTTTGACCACTCAGATTGCTCAGTCAAATCGTTTTTGTTAGAGCGCGCAGATAGAGCAAATCGACCGTTTATACATGTATGTTGATCTCATACGGGGTCTGCTATTATCGTTTTCATCTCCCAACAAGGGAATGACAATCCTCCTTTGCTTCTCCACTCATCTAGGCAGTAGAGAAAAACGAAGCAGGAGGGTACTGACAAATTCATTGAAATGCTTCACTTATTAAAACGCGCTAATCTTACTACCTTATATAATAACCGTCTACAAGATATACCAATATTTATGTTCTGTATCACTACAAATACAGTGCGAACTTCCAGTTGGTTGATTTGATTGAATGGCGCGTTGCGCGTTATTTCAGGAATCACTTTTGCGACAATTTTTTTTTTGTTAATGTTAAGTTTGCATTTTTCTCGGAAAAGCTCTGCGTTTTTGTACTCCACGATCCTTCAATTTCAATGTATGACTTCTTTGTAGCTGCCAGTCTATTATACAGTTTGTTGGCCGGTATATGGTGATAACACTGATATTGATTTTGTCAATGATCAAGTGAGAGCGGAGTTTTCAGATAAATTTAGTAGTAAAGCTCTCTTGACAGGAGTATTTTTTTCCTTCAGTGACATTCCCAACAGGAGTCGAACCTATGACCTCCCGATAACTAGTTCGGATTTTCTACCCGACTAAGCTATAGCTATATAGCGAGCGATGCCTAGCCAGCGCCTAGCTAGCATTTCATACTTTTTATAAAAGATTTTTGACAAAAAGAAATACTATGCAGTAATGTTTATAAGTGAGTTAAACAGACAGTGAAGGCAATGAAAAAGAACGTATTTAGAGAAACCAAAAGATCGAGTTGAACCTGCACTAAGACACCTATAGTCCAATTTACACGAAGCGCATCATTACGAAACTGTTGAAACAACTTATGTTGTCCATTAAACCTAACTTAGTAGAGCCTTTTTTTTTTTCTTGCTTTCTCTCTCTAAGTATAATTCTGAGCATGAACAAGAAGACTACTGGTAATAGTTGAAATATTGTTCCAAAGAAAATAGCGCTTTGAAGGAGCGAGCCCTGCAGCTGCATGTTATCAGGGTACAATGAAAGTTGAGCTTTTGAAACGTGCAGGTCTACTGACAGGCAAAAGTGTGCCTCCTCCACTTTACTAAAAAAAACTGTAGAGGCAGAAGCCTAACGTTATTACTGGAGTCGGTAAGTTGACCAGGTAATCGACACTAGAATCATTACGTTAAACCAAATAAAGACCATACCATTGTTATTTAACTTTTAACCAAAATTTTCAGGTGCGTTACTAATGTGGACTGCCCCGGCTCCGGCATGGAACCAGACTGTACAAGGATTGGAAGCTAACATTGAAACTTCTGTTATTCAAGTGCTGATTGGAAGTACCAATGTTCTTATTAAATGGAATTACAATCTGTTGGGTAACCAAAGCATATGGTCTACCTCCTTCATGATTGATACGAAGAAAATTGCAAGTGTAACTGAAGGGAAATCTAACATCGAAAAAGACTTCAGAAATCGTTTCAGTATCGAAAGCAACAGTGAATTTTCTTCCTTGACGATTTTCTCTGTTACTGAAAGAGAGAACGCTACCTTCAAGTGTAGACTTGCTTTAGCAGATGTAACTTTTTGGGCATACAACATACGGATTGAAGTAACAGGTACAACAGCAATTGCAATTTGATTGTGTATAGTGTAAGAAGTTTGTAAAAGTCTGCTCTTGTTCTCTACGTTGTTTCTTGAAATCAAATGCAAACTTTTTGCGGATTCCGCTCCCTTCCATAACATCCCTAAGTATAAAAGGTATAACAAAGAGACACCGATCGCGAGGATTGGTAGAAAGTTATCAGTTAGTTTCCCTTGAGGTCTACTAAGGGAAGTGATGGCATCATATGATGCGGAAATGCCCATCCACGATGATCTCCATAGAATTAAAACATATTTTCTTTCAAAATGAACATCCAACAATCGGGTTAATCGTTGTTGTTGTTGCTGTTGTTGTTGTTGTTTTTAAATAATACTGAGCATACTTTGCAGAAGATCGAGAGTTTCAAAATAATTCACTGAAGTAGCTCAATTTTATTTCACTTGTTGCTTTAATTTTGTAGTTTCACCAAAGATCACTGACATCTCTGCTGACAATACTGTAAATCTGGGTGATAAAGTTCCACTTAAATGTACAGCAACGGGTTATCCATTACTGCGAATCACTTGGACAAAGATGTCTGATGACAACGTTGTCACCTCACCTTTGACTATCGCTGGCAAACAGGACGAAGGAATCTACCGATGTACTGCTGACAACGGAGCCGGAAGGCCGGCTAGGAGGGATGTCTCCATTACTCTTACGAGTAAGTCCGTTTTTCCAAATTTGGTATTTTTTAACTCCTAATCATCAACAAATTGGCTTGAAATTTCAGCTTCAGGATACGTAACGTGTTATTCCCCAAGAAATAAATTTAACCTTAAATTGCCTGTCTTCTTAGTTGTGGGGGGATAACTTTGTGATAGGCCAATTAGGCTCGAAGTCCAACTTAACCTTTGGAGAAGTTAGCTAACCTACAATAAGTGTTGCCTGTGCATAAATCCCGCACTCAGATCGTTATAAATGGTTTAAATTTATGGTTCTTTCAAAAACCCTGCATGCTGCAGCAAAGCCCTGAACAGTTTGCAGTTTTTACCCATTTTTCACTGAGATAAATAAGCAACAAACATTCTAAAAGAAGCTGTAAAATACATAACAATGAAAAAAGGTAAAGGTATTTCTTTCCAGATTGAGGCTAAATAATATCTGAAAAAGGCGTTGTAACCCCCAATTTTCTAAGTGAATTTCAATATCCCTTGCTAATTGCTTTTTCCGCACAGTCAGTAACTGCGCAAAATTAGCTTCTCTGGTGAGCTCTGTTCTTAAGAAACTCGACTTTTCTGACCACACCGAAATGAGCAGAAAGTATGCCCAGTAACAAATTGAGGCACTATCACCCGTTTCCCCATTACGCTAGTTTTTTCGGAGTCTCCCGAGAGTCGACTTAGCCTCTGGGCACGGGATCTTGTCCTTAAGTTCTGAATCTTTGAACTTTTTAGGTCCGCCAAAAATTATAAAAAACCAAACGTCTACATGGAACGTGATCACTGGAGATACTCTCACTATTGAATGTCATGCAAATGGAAGGCCTGGTCCACGATATGAATGGACGAATGGAGACGGTACAGTCATTAGCACTCAAACAACTCTCCGTTTCGATGAGGTGAATGGTAGTCATGGAGGGATTTATACGTGTAATGCAACAAACAGACTGGGTTTTGATAGTTTCACTATCACAGTTCAAGTGAAAAGTACATGTAAGTATCCACCATCTATCTCCTTATACATGTCACTCCTTTAGAGTGTCATTCACCAGTGGATAAAATACGTAAATTATACTATAATTTGAAGTCATGACAATTGCCTTCACACAGCAACCTCTACAAATCCAACGGCTGCACCATCTACCACATCAGTGCCACCGGGAAATAAGGGGAGAAGAACTTCGTCAGGTTGGTTTTACTTTTCTCTAGGCATGGGTTAGGTACTCATTCAAATGGAATCTAATTAACTCTTATAAACAAAATGATATTAAACTTTTGGAATAGAGCGTAAATTTCAACTGAAGCAAAAGTGGAAATAGCAATTTAGTATTAAAGAAATAATTTGAATGTGATGATCGCATTTTTGCGTCTTAATTTCCCGCGCGCCACCATTTTGGTTTTATGACATCATGCGGTTTCCGCTATTGTGAGATAGCAACGGTACTGAATTGATATCTATTGTAATACTAAACTCGGTTGTTATCAAGATAAGGATTGGACGCCATAGTTTGAACGAAGATAAACTATCAGACTCAAAAGCATAAATTACAGTTCATGGAAATGAAGCGTCCATTTTATATTTTCAACAGTCAAGCAACAAACCTACTTTTTCATCCTTCTGATGAAGAGCTCATAATATTGCAAACAGAAGTTTTTGTCTAAAGAAAAATAGAAGCAATACATAAAAAGGCAACCACAGGACATTACTATTTAGCAGCTCTTAAACAAAGGTCGTGTGATGCATAAGCCCTCCATTTACAGACTCGTAAGTTGCACATATCGCACTTCACTATTCCAACAAAGAACGGAAAGGCCTGAACATTGGGATCACCGAGTAAAACGAAAATTTCACCATTCTATGTGTTACTTGCTACATAAAACAAATTATGCATATTTTTTAAATAAATTTTAGACAATACCAAAGTGCATATTTTGATTGGCGTTGCACTGGGAGGATTTCTGGTTATCGCTGTTGCTTCTGCATTTGCGGTGTGGTGCTGGCGGAAGGACAACAAGGGTGAGTAGTGACAGCTTGTAACTTTTCACTTCTGAGTCCTGTATAGGATGTAACATTTCTTGCTTGTGCCATCATTTTTATACCAAACTAAGTACGTTTTATTTACTTGATTACCGCCAGGCTTAACAGACTCATCATTGCCAGCCTCTAGCTAGGCTCTTTATATTACTGATCTCATAGTAAGCAGCCCATGCGTCACATATTGTCATATAGTAAACAAAGAGCCTCTTTACGAGCGTTTTCCGTTTGACAGAACTGGCCGAGCAGACAGATCAATTTGTAGACCACATTAAACAATTTTATCATAGTAATTCGACGATCTTCAAAATAAAGCCGGCGGACCATCTTCGGAGTGACTATTTCATAGCACCATCCCTTCAAAATGGCGCATTCAATTTACAGACTGGCCGGTCGCCAGTTCTGGCAAAAGGAAAGGACACTACGACTCTCCCTTTAACCTAACTTAAAGGGCATTTGACACTCTTCTGCGCATGTGCGGCGATTTGATTTCTGATCCGACGGAACAGTTTTCAAAGTAGGCATCTGCGAGGAAAATCTTTTTTCAATCCACCTTGTGAGGCTTGTAGAAGTGAAAATAACGATATCGAGGAACTGTTTGGTCATTTGTGAGGGATTGAAATCGCATATTTTGTATTTTTATGTGAACATCGTCGAGAAAATCGATGTCCTCGAGAGGAGGTATTCGAACCGGCTCTGGACGAAAGCTCTTGTCGCCTCGTAACGGCGCCTTGTTTCAAAAGAAAAGAAGAAAAAAAACGAAGAGAAGATGGGAGGACGAGCATCGGAAATTTTATGTTGCTGCCGATGCACACACCAGTTGGAAGAAATTAAAGTGTATGTGCTTGTATTCCACGAAACTCTTGGTTATGCAAATTTTCAATAAACGGAGGATGAACAAAATATTCCATCGACGAACTAAGCTCGGAAATTTCACATTTGGCCGCCTTCGCAGCGAAAGAAAGACAAAATATTTTCCCTCACCTTTACCTCTTCATCGTCTACACTGTCTACAATATTACTTGCCATTATAAAACATAAATATCTTACAAATACAAAAGGTTAAAAGTCAAACAAAGAGGTTTTAGAACGCACGTGAAAACTTCAGACTGCCTGCGTTTAGCGCTGCCGCGCAGTGGTGATTATTACGATTTCCTATTGGTTAAAAAAAATTGTTGTCAATCAAGATCGCACATGCGCGTTATCGTGACAAAGGCCCTTTAACATTGGTCAGTAGGTTTGACTCGGTTTCATTCGATAATCGCAAGTCTTCCTTGATTATTTTAGTACAATTATATTGTGAAAATGTGAGAAAGAAAGAAAGGAAAAGAAAACGAACAAACCAAACCATAAGCGAAAAGACGACATCAACGATAAAACTTCAAAATTCGTATTCTACAATATTGTGTTTGTCATTTGTTAACTTTTTCTTTTTACCTTTTCCCCTTAACTGCTGAACGGATTTGCCTCTTCCCACATTAATTCGTAACTCCGAAGAGGAAAAACGAGAACAGTAAGTAGCATTGTTTAATATTTATGTTGTTGTACGTGTGCACGGGGAGTTCAAAAATTCTGCTACACCGCCAGGGATGAAAGTTCACGCAATTTTATTCGGTCTGCGAGATGTTTGCAACATGCCAGAACTGAATGGCGTCTAATTTTGCATTTCATGCCCACAAAGGTGTGAATTAAAGGAGGAGCTTAAACGTTTTGAGTGGAACTTCTTGCTTAACAAGCAAATATTTTCATTTCAGTCGAAATGACCAAGATCGGAAAGGAGGTGGAGATTGTCATCTATATGTTGACATGGAAGGCTTTCAAAACACTTGCCCACGAGTTGACAGGTCGAAGAAACCTAAGAAGGTATGCCATTGAAAGACACTGTAAAAGTCAAATAATCGATGTTACTCTATAGTTGAATAAGCATCACAAGACGAAAGTACCATTGAATAATAAACTTCGTTTGAATGATCGCATTTTAGGATTCTATCTGCAGAAAATACAATTTACAGCAAATTTAATGTTGATGCTATTTTTTTTACGCCGATTTCACATACGCGCAAGATGAGGGAGTCTTTGTGGCTCGTACTGTGTGAATTAACAGAACCTAAGGATCGTGATATCAAAACCTTTCAAGAGTCAACGAGATGTATATTTTCTTTTCTATTACATTACAAGTCAAAAACTTTGTCTAGTGTGTGAAAACATTTCGTGTATATAGTTGTGAAAAATCTGTTGAGCCATCCGTCCAGAATATCACTTACAAATGATAAAACTGATGTTTGTAAAAGGTTACCAGCTTTTGACGAACTACCCCCAAAAAAAAGTCGGGTTAGGACAAGCATCACATCTGATTACAGTATAAGTGACTCAGCCCGCCACGAGTCTCTCTTATTAGTTGGAACCTTCAACGCGTGAGCAAAAATTCACCAGCTTTTCACTCCCACTGAATAGTCACTCGGGCACAAACTTTCATTTACCGTACGCGTGCTTGTGGCATGTTTGGTTCTACATTTTGTAACTCTGTCTTCTATTATTTAACAGAAACCCAAGCCTGGTGAGGTGAATTATGCTGACTTGGCAAATTTCCAGAGGTCTCACTTGTCATTAATACCCTCCCCTTCTCACGCGCCTCCTCCAATTAAAAAGCCCCCTCCTTACGCCAAGACAGAGTATGCTGCCATTACGCATGTTATCAGGGGAGTTGCCGCTGACTCAAAGATTCCAGCTACAAACACAGCTGGAAGCATTGCTGGAAACATAGATCCTACAATGTAGTTTGACGGCGACAAGTTCAACCTCGTTCGCAGGGTGTCCCCTCTCTCGCTCCCTGGGACGTGAAGAGGAGAGACCCTGGGAACGAGGTTTGCGACAAGTTTGGATAAATTTTCTTCTAACTTTTGTAAGACGAAAGACTAAAGAAATATATAGTTGACTTCTGAGAAGCCAAAATAATCAGAATGATTCATCCATGAAAGAATAGATTGGGTAAACAAGGGTTAGCTCATGGGTTACCTGGTCTCACAAAAAAATGATTCTGTTTGAACCACAGCTATTTGGTTAGTTGCAAACCGTAGAAATCGTTGTAAAAGCGCATTAGTCCAGCTCCTGATTATCATTCGTCGCCCACAAAAAACACTTATACTGATGTCAATCAATAACGGCTGCTACAGTAAGCATCCGCTTGCTCTGATCGGCGCCCTAATCGATAGCCATTAAGTAAATAAAACCCTTCTGGTTATTAAAGCGGAAGATAATGCTCGAGGCTGAAAGATTGTGTTAGGAAATGAAACCTTTTAGGTCGATAAATGAATCTTCCAGAGCAACTGTGAATTCTTTTAGTAGTGTTTCTGTCAAGGAACTATTGACTGATAGTTGCCCTACGCAAATTTGATGTTTTTAAAAACAAATATTAGCCCAAGAAGCGAGGCTTTGAGGGCTTATTCGCTAGTTTTAAGTACATCAGATTTCCAAGGGGCAACTATTCGGACCAATGGTCCCGAAATAGAAACACTCTCTCACTTGTTCACCACTAAATTGTCTTCTTACACCGGTCATTGAAACTGGTATTTTGAATTTTCAATACAGTTTTTAGGGAAAAAAAGGTTGGAATAAAAATGACCAATGAATACAGCAAAGGGTGAAAAAATTATAGTGAAAGCAAACTGTTTGTTTACGAACTGGAAGATTTATAACTGAAAGTTTTTTGGGGGGTAGACGAGTACTTAAAAGGATGGACACTCGCATCACGGGGTAAATTTAGTAGTGAAATTTTGACAACCGACATTGCAGCAAGCCGGAAGGCATTTCATTGATTTATCTATTTTATAACCCTCAGGACCCAGTTGTTTAAAGCCCGATTAAGGTAATCGTAGATTAACGGGAACTTTGATTTCAAAATCGTTTTAAAAGAGCGAGATGGGGGGCAGCGTGGTCGAGTGGTTAGAGTGCCGGACTTGAAATCCGGTGGTCCCGGGTTCAAGTCCCGCTCTGACCGCTAGCTGGAGTTGTTTCTCGGTAGCCCCGAGTTCAACTTCTCGGACGCGCTTGTAAATAGCCAGTTGGTCTGCCTCCTGCCAGTTGGGATTTTTAACCATGTTATTTTCAATATATGTTGTTTCTTTACGAGGTTTAATGCTCGGCCCCACTGCCGAGGGTAAATAAAGGTTATTATTATTATTATTATTATTATTATTATTATTATTATTATTATTATTATTATTATTATTATAGATGAAACCTCGATTAACTCTTGATCGTGGATTTGTGTTCATCGGCTTTTGAACAACGAGGCCCAGATTAATTTCTGAAGCACACGCTTTATTGTGGAAAAGATAAAACAGCCAGTGATAGTCAAAGCATGCAATAATTGCCTGTAAATAAATACAATATAACCAGTTTTCTAGATCTTATTATACAGTCAGATTAGATGAAAATAGTTAAGACCTAGAAATCTGACTTTCTTTCTTTGTTTTAATTTTTTTTAATAATAATATAATCTTTATTAACATATACCAAGCAGCTGAAATTGTTATTTACAAGTTAAAAGTTGAGAAAAGAACCATCAAAACCTTTTTTTAATTTTTAATTTTCTCGTCGAAAAAATTGGACGTCGGATATCCAATCAGACAACTGTTCTTGTCTCATAACCGTCGTCAGTTAGTTAGAAATAACAGCTCAGATCCCATAAGAAAAGTCTCTTATCGTAATTAGGTTCGAAGCACCTTGGAAATTGAAAATGGAGATGGCCTCTTATTCTACGAAACCGCACCCTACATGAACTGGTAGCCATATGCATGAGCTAATGCATGACTGGATTTCGTTGAATAATTGTTAATTACTTAGTAAAAATATTTGCTGAGATATGGGATATGAAAAAAATATTAATGGCTCTCGGATCATGTGGTACATGAATTGTAGTTACCTTGCCATAAGCAATGGAAAAAAACAGTGAGTGCCATGACTTTCGGCGCGCCCATGATGTAACAAATAATACGGTATGATCTGCAATAATTCAGTCAGAAAAGTCTTTCTCAATTTAAAGTGCCGTTAAGTTCATCAGCAGACATGTCATGCTGTATATCACCAGTATCAAGTCCTTGAAGGAGGACATTGCTGCTATGGGATGCCAAGAACAAATATTTAATTCAGGGCGGAGCGCAAGGCTCAAAAATAGTTCTGTAAGCATTGAGCTTATCACTGCGACTTCAAGTGCTTTACTGACAGATTGTAATTACTTTTGCAGAAGAAAAATAAAATTAAAAAAAAAAATTGCCGAGAATAAAAAGTTACTTGTAAGAATAATAATACAATGGTAGCACTATTTCTCGGTATTTGACTGGTTTCTACATATTCATTCCTTCGAACGTTTCTCTTCTTTTCGATACCCTAAGAAGGTCCTTAGAAAAAAATAGCACCTTAGTGAAGTGGTCTTTCAGTTTTGTAAGTCGACGAATCTAGTTTTTGCACTAAAAAAATTAGAGTAAAAACAGATTTAGTTTAATTTCAAAACAGGAATTATAATTATAAAATCAACCTTTAAATGATCCCTTTACCTCTTATAACTAACACCAAATGGGGCTTGAAATGACTCCAATTCTCAAATACTTGACTAATGAAGCACCATTGTTTCTAAATATAATAAGGACACTACTCCAGTAACTCTCTAAATAAGGGTATCTCAACATCCTTCGTGGAGCTGTTTTGTTTGAATGTTTTTTGTAAAGCATTTTAAACTTTGCTAGCTATTTTGAGCTGTATAAAACTTTTAAGAAACGCCTTTCAATCAGAGAAATAAATGCCTTGGTTGATTTTTAATTCCAGGTTAGCGTTAACCGGCTTTCGAGCAAATAGTCCTTGATCACAAACAAGAGACTGCTTACAGAGGCTTACAGTGGGCTTACCCGTGTACATGTTTGATACATTAATAAAGCCTCCTTGTAACAAGACCACTGTAGAACGGTTGTAGCTAAAATGAATACTACAAAAGAAGGTTAGACACGTTATATTGTTTACATAATGACATCTGCAAATGGTTACCAATTTAATGAATTTTGGTTACACCTGTTACCAAGGAGCCTCCGAATACGTTTTGTTGCCGTCGCGCCGGAGGAATAACCGACGTGCCTGGGCATCTGACCTCCGCCCAACTTTACAGGCACGTCCGCGATATTTAAATTCCCGGGGTATCATATGCCGGCACAGAATCCCAGAAAGTATCGCAGCTATGTACGCAGGTACGTCGGCCTCAAATTAGAATCATTCTTATTCCTGTCCTCATGGATGCATTTTCTGAAGGGAGCCGTCGACACAATTGTTTTCAGACCATTTTTCTGGTCCACGCGAGAACAATAGGAATACAAAAACGGCAAAATCAACAGAAGCTTTCAAAAGAAGAAGAACGCACTCCTTATACAGACGGGAGTCGTGATTGTATGGGACAACATTGAATAAATGGTTCTTGAGACGCGTCTCTGGCTTCTCCCGCATATTTTGGGGCGGATGACATCATCACCAACTTGGCATATGACAGAGACCCTAAGATCGAGATCATCGAACGCATTCCCTGATCTGTGATTATTACTGGATTATAAGAATACTTCTAAGCAACCACGGCAACGCCATATAATATGAACCAGCCCTACAATATCAGAACTTGTGGGAACGGCATTTTAAGTTAAGACAGGGAAGAAAAAAGATTACTGTCATGTGCTCGTGTTTTCCAAAAAACCTTGAATTTGGTCCTTTTACGTTGTTATTTCACCTTAGTAGCTGCTTTACTCTCCATCGATAGTGATCTACGGTTAAGTATGAACTTTGGGTCGGTCAATACGGAAATTTATGGTTAACGTAGACGCCCAGTCAAGTTTGACTCGCGTGGGAGAAACAGTCGTCTATATCCAAACCAACGGTTTCTTTTTTCTTCCATAAAAGCCGATCCTTATACATCAAAACAAAATAAACAATTTAATTCTGCATCATAGAGATGAGGTTGATTAAACGAAGATTAAGATTTAGTTCAACTCTCTAAGTGGAGTAACAATTTTTAGCTTAAATCACCCACAGTTAGCTCCAAATCAGGGGATGAATTGAGTACAATTCCCAAATGCCTTATACGCCGATAACTTGAGACAAGGTGGGGACTCATACGGTGTGGCTAAATTTAGGAATCGGCTTTGTTGAACTCTCAGGTGGCTGTCCATTAGTGGAAGTCCAGTCAAACCAAAATATTGTTCTCAAAGAACTCTAAGGGATTTCCTTGTTTAATGCGCAGTACATCTACTTCTAAAAAGACGATTTTCAGGTATGTAAAATTAAATTGCGTTAAATTACTCGGGGCGAAGCCACCAAACCAAGGATTGCCCCTCACGTTTAGCAGTAGTGGTAATAATTATGTGGGAATTGGTAATTTAAATTCACACATTTGGTTTATGTATTTTGTAATAGAGTTCTGTTGAGTTTGAAAAGAGAATGGTAAGATGGACTTTACCCTTGGCCAACAGGGAAATCATTATAGAGTTGACCTGAGAGGGAAGACGCTTCTATCTAAAGAAAATTTTTACATTTCTCTGTTCATGAAAACCATGGAGCTAAAACAGTGACTTAGGTGCTTAAGGTATCTTTTAGAGAGGTATGGTAACCCATCGGACCATTCCTTGTAACTACGTATTGGGGGTATTAAGGAAAAGTTACTTGTTTGTGAATTTGTACCTTCTAGGGGTGAAAATGAATTTCATCCATTCCACAAAACCAGATTCTGGTACCTCGCTCTAAGGGTTGCCTTTCAAAATCTCTGACTTGTACCCCAGGTCAATTTCTATGGAAGTTTAAAACTCTCACACAAGCAAATTGATTTTTCATAGATCTCCGTACCCATTTCTACTAAAGTTTGAGTGGCGATTTTAAAGCTAGGAGAATGCACGTTTTCAGGAACAAACGGAGAGTGTGATCCTTCAAGTTTAGTTTTATGTCGTAAGACTAGCGTGTGAGGCAAGATGAATTACGTACAGTCGAATCTCGATTTTTCGAAACTCCTGATTCTTCGAATCAAAAGTTGTTTTCCTTGGATTTGCTTCAGTCAGCGTTTTACCTCCTACTTTTTAAACTCCCGATCTTTCGAATCAAATTTAATTTCTCCAGGAGGTTTTCAAAAAATCTAGATTCCATTATATTTGAAGGTGTAGAATGTAGTAATATGTTGAAATTTACAAAATGAAGTATATTCATCTTCATTTTTGTGACCTCACCAGTCGTCCAGTTTGCTTTTTTGAGTCACTTTCAATGCGGTATACGTAATTTCTGAGCAGAATTTGTTCAGCTGATTAATAGCTTTCCATATGAAACGTGCCTAACAGACGGAGTAGGGATAGCTTAATCGAAAATGAAACCAAATAAACTTTTCTAATCTTTATTTTTTTATTATTGTGTTGCTGTCAGAGTAAATTTTGGTTGTGACTTAATTTACAGTAACCTTGGCAGTGTTCCTGTTATTCTTGTCATGTAAGCTTATTTTAGGAGTTTTCCTGTTTTTCTGAGGAATATAATTACCAGGGGTGCTGTACGGGCAGGTTTGCTACTCCTTGGCCAAGGCTTTCTTGAAGGTTAATGTTAGGAAAGATACTTGACCATTTTGTCATTCGTATCGCAGTTATTTCCAGTAGCCCTAGTTGTACTGTTACAATTGCTTTTCAACTGCGTTCTGACGGTGGCTTAAATGCCTTGTTGTAGCTTTTTAACATTTGAAATACTGTCCAGTTTTCTTACAAAGAATAATCCTTTGATTGAAAAAAGAGACAAAAATGCATTTAATAAACAAGCCGGAACATAACAGAAGGTATTGTATTGTATAAGTTAATTGTTTGGTATAATTTTCTTGTGCTATATTATATGGTTTTGTATATTTGTTTTCCTTTTCCTGCTTTTGAAAGTCTTGATATATTTATCTTTTTGCTCCCATTCGATTCGATTAGCCTCGCTACTTTCGGGTGGGAACCGTACTGAACTTCCACTTTCTGCTAATACTATTATAAATGGTGAATGATAAATGAAATGACATTGCGCTAAGGTTAGTTTGACTGATTTCTAATTTCATTTTTCCATCGCCTCTCGGTCAGTGGGAAATGTCTGGTCCATGCACTTAAAATTCAAAATATCTTTTTGAGCCTCAGAATAGGGGCAGCTTCGATGAGTGATAAACAGTGCTATTTTGAAAGTCAATTTTCCGCTCTTAAATAAGGCTAAATAAGGGCCTAAATAGCCTGATCTCAAGGGAAAAATGCACTGGTGAGCTAAAATGCGTCCCAGAGTGAGCTGATTTCTAATTTCATTTTTCCATCGCCTCTCGGTCAGTGGGAAATTTCTGGTCCATGCACTTAAAATTCAAAATATCTTTTTGAGCCTCAGAATAGGGGCAGCTTCGATGAGTGATAAACAGTGCTATTTTGAAAGCCAATTTTCCGCTCTTAAATAAGGCTAAATAAGGGCCTAAATAGCCTGATCTCAAGGGAAAAATGCACTGGTGAGCTAAAATGCGTCCCAGAGTGAGCTGAAATGATCTTTGATAGCTCCATTTTGCCTCACATTGTGACGAAAATAATTGACCTTGGGGGGGTTCAACCCCCTTTAGGCCAACCGGGCGAAATTGGCACTTTGGATCTGAAACAGACCTTTTAAATCTACAGTGTATGTATTTTAGTTCAATTATCCTTTTACAGGGTGTAAAAAAAAAAAAGTTACCTTCGTTTTATTTTTCTCTCGTTACGTTCTTTCGCTTTTGGCTGTCCCACCACGGCTACCAGGTCCAGCCAGGGGGTTTTGGGTATATGGCATCTTAAATGTTTTTTGGGCATTCGGTATTTTTTCGGATAAATATGGGTATAAAGTATTTTTTTTTTCCTGAATTCCTAAGTATTTGGTGTTACCAACATATAAAGGTATATTGGTATCACCGGGTAACGAAATAGGGTATATTGGTGTAGCCGCTGCTAATTACACTCAGCTCTCTCTACTTTATCACTTTATTTGATATCTTCACCATTGCAAACTCATCCCGACGGTAAACAAATCCGTACCAGAACGGTTCTTGAAATACAAAGATTAGATAAAAGATGTTAAAAATAATACTACAAGTAACGACATGGAATAAGCAACTGAGAAACAATAGAAAACGAACGACTAACACAAGAACGTACCTTATCGGTGATTCTACAGAAAATTAACCAAGACGGGAAGAACGGCGAGACACAACTATACAATACTGAAAATGATGCGCACACTGAAAGCTTATGCAAAGAAAACTGGTTTAAAAAGGGTAAAAGGAGTGACAGAAAGGCTATTTACATACATAATGATCTATAAAGGTGTGGGGGCGAAAGGTATGAAAGATGTAACACACACAAATAAAACAAAAGTAGGTGAAAATTAGCCGCGCAGAAAAATAAAATAAAAAGCTATAACTTGCTGTAACAATTGGTATCCCACTACCCCTACTACTCTTTCACATTCCATCTGTCAATTTTCGTCAGTGCATTAAATGTTTAAATACTGTTTTGTTGATGATACAGATATTCTCTTTGTTGGTTTGTCCTTTTAGATCAACTATGAAGTTAATACCCTATTTGGCTACACTACTGCTTAGAGTGATTTATTTTGGCCACAGAGGAGGTAAGTACAGAACAAAATTCACGTCACGTTGATCACAAGCTTGTCTCTGTTTTTGACGAGATATCAGAGACCGTAAGTAAATTCAACGGTAACGCTAATTAGCTAACACGTCACTTGCAAATACAAAATCACCTTGTCATTGTTCGAATTGTTCATCTTGTGCAATGATGTCACAACTATCCGGGAACTAAATTGGTAGAAATGGCCTTCAAGTTAAGAAAGACCCCACAAGTTATTGCTTTAAAACCCATCGTGTTCAGTTAAATAAACATTATGCATAATATGGTATCGTAAATTTACCATAGTGTGCTCGCATTCTCCACAAAACTTTCTATTTGGTTAATTCACGTTGCTGTTTAAAATGCTCCTAACCCTTCAATTTGTTTTCTTCTGGTATATTTCCATATCTTTCAAAAACTCATTTTCGAAAAAAAATTTGAGAAATATTGAATCCTTTTTTTTTACGAGCGCTAGAAGCGAAGGCAGTCTTGTCGATATATTCACCGATCGTTCGCATTAGTCCCCCACTCGGCCAAATGTGTCCAAATATGGAGCGTGACGTAAGAAAAGGACATCGTGCAAAAAATATCCGAAGATTCGCGGTAATGCTTCAATTGTAAACAGAGAAAATGGTTGAAAAATGTTTGGGTTTTGGATGCAGCAACTCTCGAAATGTAGAGAAAGGAATCAGCATGCATAAGATTCCTTCTAAATCCTTCTAATACCCTTTTCTTACGTCAGAGCTAAGAAAGTGTCAAATATCTGACGCTTCTCATTGGCTCGTTCCTAATAAGCCCATGAGACAAAAATTTGTCTAGCGGGACTTAAAGTGCGCAAAAATTTAAAAATTTCAGTAACTTTTAGCGCTCGCAAAACAAAAAAGGCTTTAATATTTCTAAAAGCATTTTCGAAAATGAGTTCTTCACAGATATGGAAATCTACCAAAAGAAAACAAATTGAAGGGTTAAAGGCACTTTAACCAGGTACGATCGCGACAAAAAGACGTACTACTGACGTATAACGCATGTCCAGCGCAATTGTTTTGCTCATTACACCTTAAGTTTATGAACATCCACGTTGCCATTGCCGTGTAAGCTGCTTTTTAAAGGTCTTTTGAAGGGTTGCCACTAACTTCTGTACGCCAAACCCGTTACTTAATCAAGAAATATAGTCATCCTTTATATATTCACCATTAGTGTGTATATTTATTATGTTCGTGGGGTTCTGTAGTTAGTAAGCCAACATTAACCAAATTATGTAGAAATTTCAGTAACTATGTGACTTCAATAAATTAAAGGTGCAATATACATACATCTGTTAGAGTACAATCTGCATACACCAACGGATGGAGGAGTGTTTGTTCCCAATAACATATCTGGTTCAATGAAGCCTGTCACAGAAAAGAATATGGATTTTTCGTTCTAGGATGAGCGGGTTTACAAAATTATTCAAAAAAATTCTTTCATCCAATTATTTTTCCTTACCATTTCTCCACTTGCCAAGGATCTCTGAGGCACAATGCGGAATAGGTTTAAAAAGTATTTACACGGAATTATTACTTAATACGTACCGCTGCAGCAAGAACTGAGCTATATACCATTTAGGTGCATTGTGCGTTTTTTAACAGTTAGCTTATTCTCAAAGGATATGAACGATGTACGGCGAATGTGTCGAGGAGACTACGTTCTGAACCTGACCAAGTTTTTCTAACACCCTGCACTGTCGTTTAAATTTGGGCATTGGGGTTAATTTGAAAGAAGAATATAGCTAACAGAGAGGGTGATTTTGACGGGTATTGCTTTAACTGCAATTTCCGGGCGGAAGGGCGGTTGCGAATACGATAAAACTATTTACGAGAAAAATGTGTTCTATACTTATTCTGTGAACTCACTTAATATTT
Organism: Pavona decussata; assembly: GCF_977016875.1. Classification (NCBI taxonomy): domain Eukaryota; kingdom Metazoa; phylum Cnidaria; class Anthozoa; order Scleractinia; family Agariciidae; genus Pavona; species Pavona decussata. The sequence goes on from NW_028145706.1 coordinate 557,418, forward strand.
TCGGATCAATTCAGCAATACACCCTTTTTTAAAGAACCTTTTTAATAAGAATGTCGAGGCTAAGATTAACCATTATTTTGAATAAAAGCCTAAGCCTGTGCTCATAGCCATTTTTGTCCAATCCTGGTAGTCTAGATTTTTTTGCCCAGTTAACCGAGCTCAGGCAAAAAGGCACACATGACAGCCATTATACGTGTAAGAATAGAAGGGAAAGGTATAAATAAGGCAATTGGTACAGAGATAATGCGATTGAAATCCACCTAGCTAGCTTTTAGATAGAATCGCTAACTTTATAACAATAATCGGTTCTAAAGAAGGTGGGAGCGACTAAGGTGCACAAGAGAACAGCCATTCTTTTCCACTTCAGCAACCTTAATAACAGTTCATAATTTATATAGCCACCATTTTCAAAGTAACTGGCCATGTCGTTGTCCTACACTAACGCTCACTCTAAACTGCCAGTTTTATTTCTTATTCCTGTTTTTCTCAGTTCAGATAAAAAAAAAAAAAGAAAAAGTGGTCACGCTTTCAATGACTGCTGGAAAAACTATGGCTGTTGCATTGATGCTGTTAAGAAAACAATTTACACGTACCCTGTTCCATTGAGAAAAAAAAAACACCTTAAATCCCAGGCCAAAGCCAGAAGATTCTCTCACTTCCCCTATATTTCCTAGATTCTCCACATGATTGTTAAGTGAGATTACTTGATAGCTAACAATTAAACATTTTCTTACAGATGCCATATTTATGTGGACTGGCCCTCTTCCCGCTTGGAACCAAAAGGTTTCTAATACAGATAACATTCAAACCGCTGTCATGAGAGTACTTATTGGAAGTAATAATGTTCATTTGAGATGGAATTACAATTTGTTGGATGGACAAAGTATCCGGTATACCAAGTTTCGCATTTATCATGGAATCAAACAGCCAAACGCTATCGGGGATGTATTGAACGGAGACGTCAAAATATTCGACCGAAATAACTACAGAGACCGGTTCAGCATCGACAGCACCAATGAATTTGCCACTTTGACAATAAAAACTGTGACGGAAAGAGAAAATACTACGTTTCAGTGCGAGATATCAATTGAAGGAATGGAATGGGCCTACAACATACGGCTTAAGGTTACAGGTATAAACAGGTTTAGTTGGCTGATTTTAATGATCTAATGTACTTTCATTATAATATTTTACACACAACAGGGGAACATAGCATGTTATTGCGTGCACCGGGTATATAAAGGAAAGATGTAATAGTGTAATTTGGTCATTTTTATGAGTTGTTGTATCTCGCAGCGGAAAATGAAGCTTTCTGGTAGATTGAAAAAGCACTTAGTATAATGCCCTCTGTTGTAAAATGTGATCGCGCCTCATTTTTGCTACCCAATAGGGTTTAACGTTTTCCATGTTACGCTATTTAGGATTATTTCGTTTTAACATGTAACCCAATTCCCTTTCCAAAAACCAATTTCGATATATTAAAATTCTAGTTTGGCTACGAGGCTTATGGGAATACAACAAAGAATTAATTATTCATCTTTGAACAATGTAGCCAAGCTATGGTTTTAATTTATCGAAATTGGTTTATTCTGCTAAATTTGAAATCGTGCGTGAGAATATGCAACCTAAACGCCAATAGCAAATGTGGTATTTCAAAGTGAATGGAAACGGTAAATCTTGGCCAGTTTTAATTTCCTCAAACTAACCTCTTCAGTGTAACAGAACCCCCAACTTCGTCATTTCGATTGCATCGTTATAAAAAAAGTTAGAAATGTTTATTATTTGATAAAACTTGTGCCTCTTTCTGTTATAATTATCACTTTGCAGCTCCACCAAAAATCACTTCCATCTCTGACAGCAGGACAGTGAATAAGGGTGATGTATTGTCACTTAAATGTACAGCTGATGGTTATCCAGCACCGAACATCACCTGGACAAGACTTTCTGACAACAGTATCGTCACTATGCCTTTGAACATCAGTGCTGAACAGGATGAAGGAGGCTACAGATGTACTGCTGATAATGGTTTTGGTGGTCCTGCTAGAAGAGATGTTTTCATTACTCTTCCAAGTAAGTTCATGTTTTTTCTGTGTTCTTTTTTATACATTTATTTATTTATAGAGCAATTTTGAACTAGTCAGTTAGCTTTGATTTCACATTTGCATGATTTAAGAGGCACTATCATTCGTTTCCCAATTACAATAATTTTCCCCAAGTCTTCCTAGTGTCGACTTAGCCTCTGTTCATAGGGATGCTGTTTTTAAGTTATGAATCTTTGAACTTTTCAGGTCCTCCAGAAATTATAAACTCCCAGACGTCTACATGGAACGTTATCGCTGGAGATACTCTCACTATTGAATGTCATGCAAATGGAAGGCCTACTCTGCGATATGAATGGACGAATGCAGACGGTACAGTCATTAGCACTCAAAAAACTCTCCGTTTAGAAGAGGTGAATGGTAATCATGCGGGGATTTATAAGTGTACTGCAACAAACAGCCTGGGTTCTTCCAGTTTCAAAATCACAGTTCAAGTGAAACGTACAAGTAAGTAACCACCATCAATCTCCTTATTAATGTCACTCCTTGAGACTGTCATTCACCAGTGGATAAGAACGTAAATTATGCCTTAATTTGAAGTCATGATCATTGCCTTCACACAGCAACCTCCACAAAACCAACTGCTGCACCATCTACCACATCTGTGCCACCGGGAAATAAGGAAAGAAGAACTTCGTCAGGTTGGTTTTACAGTTCACTGAACATGACGTTGACATTAAAATGGAATCTAATTCACTCTTGAAACAAATTTATATTAAATATTTGAAAGAGTGTAAACGTCAAAGCTTAGTTTCAAGAGTGGAACTAACAATTTAGTATTCTACAAAATAATTGAGTATGATGATCGCATTTTTGCGTCTAAATTTCCCGCGCTCTACCATTTTGGTTTTTATGGCACCATACGCGTACGATTTTCTACATTTTGAGATAAATGGTAAAAAAGGACGGTACTGAATTGAGATATATTATAAATCCAAACTCAGTTGTTATTAAGATAAGGATCGGAGGCCATAGTTTGAAACGAAGTTAAATTATCAGACTCAAAAGCATAAATTACAGTTCATGGAAGTGAAGCGTCCATTTTATATTTTCAACAACCAAGTAACAAACCTACTTTTTCATCCTTCTGATTAAAAGCTCATAACGTTGCAAACAGAGGTTTTTGTCTAAAGAAAAATAGAAGCAATACACAATAAGTCAACCAGAGGACATTACTATTTAGCAGCACTTAAACAAAGGGCGTGTAATGCATAAGCCCTCCACTACAGACCCATTAGTTGCACATATCGCACTTCACTATTCTAACAAAGAACGGAAAGGCCTGAACATTGGGATCACCAAGTAAAACCAAAATTTCACCATTCTATGTGTTACTTGCTTTTTAAAATACATTTTAGACAATACCAAAGTGCATATTTTGATTGGCGTTGCACTGCCGGAGGATTTCTGGTTATCGCTGTTGCTTCTGCATTTGCGGTGTGGTGCTGGCGAAAGGACAACAAGGGTGAGTAGTGACAGCTTATAACTTTGCACTTCTGAGTCCTGTATAGGATTTAACATTTCTTGCCTGTGCCATCATTTTTATGCCAAACTAAGTACGTTTCATTAACTTGATTACTGCCAGGCTTAACAGACTGATCATTGCCAGCCTCTAGCTAGGCTCTTTATATTACTGATCTCATAGTAAGAAGCCCAAGCGTCACATATTGTCCTATAGTAAACGAAGAGCCTCTTTACGAGCGTTTTCCGTTTAACAGAACTGGCCGAGCAGACAGGTCAATTTGTAAGCCACATTAAACAATTTTATCAAAGTAATTCGACGATCTTCAAAATAACGCCGGCGAACCATCTTCGGAGTGACTATTTTATAGCAACATCCTTTCAAAATGGCGCATTCAATTTACAGACTGGCTGGTCGCCAGTTCTGACAAAAGGAAAGGACACTACGACACTCCCTTTAACCCAACTTAACCTTGGTCAGTAGGTTTGACGCTGCTTCATTCGATAATCGCAAGTCTTCCTTGATTATTTTAGTACAATTATATTGTGAAAATGTGAGAAAAGAAAGAAAGGAAAATAAAACGAACAAACCAAACCATCAGCGAAAAGACGACATCAACGATAAAACTTCAAAATTCTTATTCTACAATATTGTCTTTGTCATTTGTTAACTTTTTCTTTTTACCTTTTCCCTTAACTGCTGAACGGATTTGCCTCTGCCCACATTAATTCGTAACTCTGAAGAGGAAAAACGAGAAGAGTAAGTAGAACTGTTTAATATTTATGTTGTTGTACGTGTGCACGGGGATTTCAAAAATTCTGCTACATTGCTAGGGATGAAAGTCCACGCAATTTTATTCGGTCTGCGAGATGCTTGCAACTTGCCAGAACTGAACGGCGACTAAAATTTGCATTTCACACCCACAAAGGTGTGAATTAAAGGAGGAGCTTGAACTTCCAGAGTGCAACTTTTTGCTTAACAAGCGAATATTTTCGTTGCAGTCGAAATGACCAAGATCGGAAAGGAGGTGGAGATTGTCATCTATATGTTGACATGGAAGGCTTTCAAAACACTTGCCCACGAGTTGACAGGTCGAAAAAACCTAAGAAGGTATGACATTGAAAGACTCTGTTAAAGTCAAATAATCGATTTTTTTCCTATAGTTTAACAAGACGCATATGTGCGTGAACTTAGCTTCTTTCCTGGTATATCCAGCTGTAAACGCCAGAAAGTTGACATCATGATAAAATCTCAGTTGTCATTTGTCAATTGTTTAACAGCTCAAGCATAGTACAAGCAAGTATATTGTTAGCAATGCATATTCCTGTTCTAAATTTTACCGTCTGTCCGTTTTTTACGCCCGGTCTGTAGTCTGCGTTTTACACTGACCGATTAAGTAATAAATTTTAGAATCTAATAAAGGTAAAATCCGACTTTTCAACCTATGTGTGCATCTATCTGGCCAACAGGATTTAGCAAAGTGGGCAGGGATATCTTGTGTGGGCTTCATCCCCCCCCCCCCCCCCCCCTTGCAAAAGTTTTTGTTTTTTGAAATAAGGGAATTCTGATTGAAATTGGTGTTTCGTGGAAATTTCTGTATGTCAGTATCTTTCACCCAGTCGAAGAAATTTGTCCTCGCGTCACATAGACGAAATTTGATCCGTCTCCAGTGCATGCGATTGTTTACGCAAGATTACGCAGTAAGAAATAGAGAGAAAAACAGACAGAATGCTTTCCTAAAGGAAAAATTTATTCAGAAAAGTCGAAGCGAATTTATCAACCCGTGCGTGGCACGTTTTTCAAATTTTCGCTAAAACTGTTCAGAATATAAAGAATCGGTCAATTAGAATAGTATTTCAATACAAATTCACGATCAAACCTGTAATTTTTCAGCCGTTGAATTCCCAGAAGTACTAAAAAATTTTGTAGAAAGTCCGTGGCCTGAATAAGGATTTGAAATGTCTGCGCTCCGCTAACTCGTCGCCTGGATAAAACAACAATTTGTACTCAAAGCACAGTTTCTTCGCCATTATTTCTCGGATTTCCGCTATCGAAACTGTTGAGTATTCCTAAGTAGTTCTTCTTTGGATATATCATTTGGAAAAGTTGTGTTTTCCTTCGGAAAACGCGAAAATCGTCGACTAAAAAATGGCCGACCCATGCAAACCCATGCAGCGACAAGATTACCTGCGCATGCGTTTTAAGGCCCAGACGGCGATTTGTGACTGAATGAGGAAAACAACAAAAAAAAAACAAACAAAAAAAAAACAAAAACCGAAGGGCAATTTTCAACTTGGTCTCCCTTTGGGAAGCCCAAGTAATAAGCACCACGAGACGAAAGTACCATTAAATAATAACCTTCGTTTGAATGGTCGCATTTTAAGATTCTATCTACAGAAAATACAATTGACGGCAAATTTTATGGTGCGACTGAAAAAACACACGGCTCCAGTAGTTTTCACAGTAATTTTAATCTTTTACGCCGATTCCACGTAGGCGCGAGATGAAGGAGTCTTTGTGGCTCGTACTGTGTGATTTAACAGAACCTAAGGATCGTGATATCAATACCTTTCAAGAGTCAACGAGATGTATATTTTTTTCTATAGGTGGTTTTCACCTCACACATCGTCACGCAAGTGAAAAAATAAAATCCTCAACCATTCAATAGATAAAGTCAATAAAATTGATATGTTGTAGAAAAGTGATACATAAACAACGTGTGAAAGCCATAGGGCTGTGCAATATCCCCTAATCGAGTTATTCGAGAAAATGTACCACGGAAAATTACAGAGTTTAGTATGGGGCGCCATGTTGGTGCCCCGTCTGATGGGCACCAACATGGCGACCGGAAACCAGCAAAAACATCTGGAGTTTACCTTGGCTATTTCAAAGCCTTTCTTCTCTCTGCTGAACTTTCACACATTGACATTAACGCTTCTATTACATGTTAGCTGATCAGACCTAGAAAAAACACGAGGCGAATCGATGTCTTCGTGTACGTGACATGTTTAGAGCAGCAATTCTTCTGTCACGCACTGCGAAAAAATCTAAAATTCAAACTGCTCTATTTTCAAATCAAAGAATGCTATCCTGCTGAAAACAAGCAAGCCGATGGAAATTTAGATTTTCTTATATGTGATGAAGATAAAAACCCAAAATTGTGTTTAGTTACGAATTTCAGTTTTTTATGACGTCATGTGAAAACCAAGAATTACCTTACAAGTCAAAAACTTTGTCTAGTGTGTGAAAACATTTCGTGTATATAGTTGTGAAAAATCTGTTGAGCCATCCGGCTAGGATATCACTCACAAATAATAAAACTGATGTTTGTAAAAGGTTACCAGCTTGTCACGAACTACCCAAAAAAAAAAAAAAGAGTCGGGTTAGGACAAGGATCGCATGTCATTACGATATACGTGACTCCGTTCGCCACGAGTCTCTCTTATTAGTTAGAGCATCCAACGCGTGTGCAAAAATTCACCAGCTTTTCACTCCCATTGAATAATCACTCGGGTACAAACTTCCATTTACCGTACGCGTGCTTGTGGCGTGTTTGGTTCTACATCCCTAACTCTGTCTTCTATTATTTTAACAGAAACCCAAGCCTGGTGAGGTGAATTATGCTGACTTGGCAAATTTCCAGAGGTCTCACTTGTCACTACTACCCTCCGCTTCTCACGCACCTCCTCCAATTAAAAAACCCCATCCTTACGCCAAGACCGAGTATGCTGTCATTACGCATGTTATCAGGGAAGTTACCGCTGACTCAGAGATTCCAGCTACAAACACAGTTGGAAGCATTGCTGGAAACATAGATCCTACAATGTAGTTTGACGGCGACAAGTTCAACCTAGTTTCCAGGGTCTCCCCTCTCTCGCTCCCTTGGACGTGAAGAGGACAGACCCTGGGAACGAGGTTGCCACAAGTTTGGATTAATTTTCTGTTGACTTTTGTTAGACGAAAGCTTAAAGAAATACATAGTTGACTTCTGAGAAGCCAAAATAATCAGAATGATTCATCCATGGAAGGTTAGATTGGGTAAACAAGGGTTTGCTCATGGATAACTTGGCGTAGGTCTCACAAAAAATGATTCTCTTTGAACAACAGCAATTTGGTTAGTTGGAAACCGTAGAAATCGCTGTAAAAGCTCATTAGTCTAGCTCCTGATTATCATTCGTCGCCCACAAATAGCACTTATACTGAGTCGATCAAAAACGGCTGCTACAGTAAACAACCGCTTGCTCTGATCGGCGCCTTAATCGATATCCATTAAGTAAATAAACCCCTTCAGGTTATTAAAGCGGAAGATAATGCTCGAGGCTGAAAGATTGTGTTAAGAAATCAACCTTTTAGGTCGATAAATGAATCTTCCATAGCAACTGTGAAGTCTTTCAGTAGTGTTTCTGTCAAGGAACCATTGACTGAAAGTTGCCCTACGCAAATATTAGCCCACGAAGCGAGGCTTTGAGGGCTTATTCCGGCGCTAGTTTTAAAAACATCAGATTTCCTGGAGGCAACTATTCAGACCAATGGTCCCGACTGAAATAGAAACACTCACTCACTTGTTCACCACTAAATTGTCTTCTGACAACGGACATTAAAACTGGTATTTTGAATAAGGAAAATGGTTGGAATTAAAATTACCAATGAACACAGTAAATAATGAAAAAATTATAGTGAAAGCAACCTGTTTGTTCACAAACTTGAAGATTTAGAACCAACAGTTTTTTTTTTCGTAGAAGAGTACTTAAAAGGATGGACTTATAACCCTCAGGATCCAGTTGTTTAAAGCCCAATATCCTGGATTAACGGGAACTTTGATTTCAAAATCGTTTGTAAAGAGCGAGATGAAACCTCGATTAACTCTTAATCCTGGATTTGTGTTAATCGGCTTTTGAACAACGAGGCTCAGATTAATTTCTGAAGCACACGCATTATTGTGGAAAAGATAAAATAGCCAGTGATAGTCAAAGCATGCAATAATCGCCTGTAAATAAATCCAAGATAACCAGTTTTCTAGATCTTATTATACTGTCAGATTAGATAAAATAGTTAAGACCTAGAAATCTGACTTTCTTTCTTTGTTTTGTCTCGTCGAAAAAATCGGACGTCGGATATCCAATCAGAGAACTGTTCTTGTCTCATAACAGTCGTCAGTTGGATAGAAATAATATTTCAGATCCCATAAGAAAAGTCTCCTATCGTCATGAGGTTTAAAACAGCTTTGAAATTAATTAAGTTATTGTTGTTGTTGTTGTTGTTGTTGTTGTTGTTGTTGAAATTGAAAATGGAGATGGCCTCTTATTCCACGAAACTGTACGCTACATAAACTGGTAGCCATACGCTTGAGCTAATGCATGACTGGATTTCGTTGAATAATTGTTAATTACTTGGTAAAAATATTTGCTGAGATATGGGATACGAGAACAATATTAATGGCCCTTGTATGGCCACTATACGTGAATTGTAGTTACCTTGCCATAAGAAACATGATGGGGAATACAGTGAGTGCCATGACCTTCGGCTCGCCCCTGATGTAACAAATAATACAGTCTGATCTGCAATATTTCAGTCAGAAAAGTCTCTCTCAATTTAAAGTGCCGTTAAGTTCATCAGCAGACATGTCATGCTGTATATCACTAGCATCAAGTCCTTGAAGGAGGACATTGCTGCTATAGGATGCCAAGAACAAATATTTAATTCAGGGCGGAGCGCGGGGCTCAAAAATAGTGCTGTAAGCATTGAGCTTATCACTGCGACTTCAAGTGCTGCACTGACAGATTGTAATTACTTTTGCAGAAGAAAATTAAAATTAAAAAAAAAAAAAACTTAACAAGAACAAAAAGTCAGTTGTAAGAATAATAATATAATGGTAGCACCATTTCCTGGTATTTGACTGGTTTCTACATATTCATTCCATCGAACTTCTCTCTTCCTTTTGATATCCTTACCAGGTCCTTAGGAAAAAAATAGCATCTTAATGCAGTGGTCGTTCAGTTGTGTCAGTCGACGAATCTAGTTTTTGCAATAAAAAAAATTAGGGTTAAAACAGATTTAGTTTAATTTCAAAACAGGAATTATAGTTTTAACCTTTAAATGATCCCTTCACCTCCAATAACCAACACTAAATGGGGGTTGAAATAACTCAAATTCCCAAATACTTAACTGATGAAGCAGCATTGTTTCTAAATATAATATGGGCACTCCAGTAACCCTCTAAATAAAGGTATCTCAACATCCTTCGGAAAACTGTTTTGTTTGCATGTTTTTTTGTAAAGCATTTCATAATTTGGTTGCTATTTTAAGCTGTGTAAAAGTAGCGTCAGAAGCGCTTTTCAACCAGAGAAATAAATGCCTTCGTTGATTTTTAATTCCAAGTTAGCGTTAGCCGGCTTTCGGGCAACTGTTCCTTGAGCACAAACAAGAGACTGCTTACAGAGGCTTACAGTGGGCTTACCCGTGTAAATGTTTGATACATTAATAAAGCCTCCTTGTAATAAGACCACTGTAGAACGGTTGTACCTAAAATGGATACTACAAAAGAAGGCTGGACACGTTATATTGTTTACATAATGACATGTGCAAACGGTTAGACTTTCTAGTCTTCTCGGATAAGGACGATAAACCCTAGGTCCCGTCTCACAACACTTGTTCCTAATAATCTGTGGGACGTTAAAAAACATGCAGACTGTTATCACGGTGTGGTGGTTATCTCTATATCTGTTTTCATCTGTCTTTTACATCCATGCGTGTTTTGGATGGGTGGGTGAGATCAAAATATGCACTGGCGGATAGCGGCTGCCAGTGGCGCCTTTACATTCTGCCGTTCTATCTTACCTCACAGAAGAATTGTGAACCGCCATATGCATTACACTATTTGATATGTACGGTATATAGTAGACATTACAATTACCATTATTCAAGATGCTCATAGTGCTGACGTAGACGAGAACAGAGGGCCCTTTCTTAAACAGAGCAACAGGAGGAACGGGGCTGTGGGCGCTAGCACTGATCTACACTATTTAGGCATTAGCAGTGACTTGAAAGCGATTAGTTTTCATTTGTTGCCATGGTTAAGTCTCTGAAACAAGTTCAAATTAAATTGTCATTTTTGTCAGCTTACCCTGGGTGCGAATAGGAAATGTAAGCAAATGATCCAGGCTCGAGGCGGTACACTACTTTGATTTTAACGTTTTCAGTTGTGTAAACATCAACAAGGTATCCAGCCTTGTTTTGGAGTATCAATTCTAGTAACCACCGCCACACTGTCACAGGTACTCATCGCCGACAATATCACTTACAGTCCCAGTCAAGCCTCCCGTATCTCAACGACATACGGCCGATGAATATCTCACGCCTTTGTGCAAGTGCTCCATTCTTGCTGTCGTTTTGCAATTTAATGAATTCTGGTTACATCTGTTACCATGGCACCGCCGTCACGCCGGAGGAATAGCCGACGGGCCTGTGAATCTGACCTCGGGCCAACTTCGCAGGCACGTCCGCGATATTTAAAGACCTGGGGTATCATATGCCGGCACAGTATCCCAGAAAGTGTCGTAGCTATGTACTCAGGTACGTTGGCCTCAAACTAGAACCAGTCTTATGCCTGTCCTCATGGATGCATTTTCTTAAGGGGGCCGTCGACACAGTTGTTTTTAGATCATTTTTCTGGTCCACGCGACAACAATAGGAATACGAAAACGGCAAAACTACCTGAAACTTTCAAAACTGTATTGATAATCTTTATATGCTACTAAAATGTTAGTGTATTTAGCGTTGCTGCTCATTGTGAAAAGTAAGGGTTACAGGAAATGAACACTGTTATAAAAAAGCTAATATAAAATTTTAGAGTTGACGTTTTTATAGTTCCTGCACCTACCAGGGCATTAAATCTGTACTATTGAAAACAAGAGAGAGCGCACTGTAATTGCGTTCGACGTAGAAAGAACGCACTCCTAATACAGATAGGAGTCGAGATTGTATGGGACAACATTACTAGATTATAAGAATACTTTTAAGCAACTACTGCAACGCCAACGAAAACACCACTTGCACTACTTCGCGATCATTATTCCAAATCATACAACTTGGTATAATATGACCCAACTGTCCAATATCAGAACTGGTACAAACGGCATTCAGGTTAAGACAGAGAAGAAAAGAATTTACTGTCATGTGCTGGTGTTTTCCAAAAACACTTGAATTTTGTCCTTTTATGTTGTTATTTCACCGTAGTAGCTGCTTTTACTCTCCACCAATAGTGCTCTACGGTTAAGTAGGAACTTTGAGTCGGTCAATACGGAAATTTATGGTTAACGTAGACGTCCAGTACAAGTTTGACTCCCGAGGGAGAAAGAGTCGTCTATATCCAAACCAACGGTTTCTTTTCTCTTCCATATAAGCAGATCCTTATACATCAAAACAAAACAAACAGTTCAATTCGGCATCATAGCGGCGAGGTTGAGGATGAGGTTACATTTTTGGCTTAAAATAATCCCTTCTAGGGGGTATTTATTTCATCCACTTTATAGTTAGCTCCAAATCAGGGGTTGAACTGAGTGTAATTCCGAAATGCCTTATACGCCGATAACTCGAAATAAGGTGGGGACCCATATTGTATGGCTAAATTTAAGAATCGGCTTTGTTGAACTCTCAGGTGGCTGTCTATGAGTCGAAGTCCAATCAAACCAAAACTGATTGTCCTCAAAGAATTCTGAAGTATTTCCTTGTTTAATGCGCAGTTCATCTACTTCTAAAACGACGATTGCGCTTATCACGCGCGGCGTAGCCACCGAATCAAAGATTGCTCCTCACGTTTAGCAGTAGAGGTAATAGTTGGGTAAGAATTGGTAATTCAAATTCCCACATTTGGTTTATGTATTTTCTAATGGAGTTCTGTTGAGTTTGAAAAGCGAATAGTAAGATTGCCTTTATCGGTGGCCAGCGGGAGGAATCATTATAAAATTGACCTCAGAGGGAAGATTCTCTATGTACAGATAATTTTGTACATTTCTCTGTTTATGAAAACCATGGAGCTAAAACAGTGACGTGGGCGCTTAAGGTATCTTTTAGATAGGTGTAGTACTCCTTCGGGCCTTTCCTTGTACTAACTATTGGGGGTATTCAGTAAGCAAAAGTTACTTGTTTGTGAATTTGTACCTTCTAGGGGTGAAAATGGTTCATCCATTCCACAAAACGAGATTCTGGTACCTCTCTCTAAGGGATACCTTTCAAAATTTCTGACTTGAACCCCAGGTCAATTTTCTATTGAAGTTTAGACAGCAACTTGATTTTTTCATAGATCTCCGTAACGATTTCTATTAAAGTTTGAGTGGCGATTTTAAAGCTAGGAGAATGCACCTTTTCGGGAACGAAAGGAGCTTGTGATCAGTCAAGTTTACATGTAGTTTCATGTCGCAATAGTTATACCGTGCGGGTTTAGCGTCGGGTTATATAACGCAACCTGACATTTATCATTGCTTAAACAATGCGATAAAAACAAATTATATGGTATACTTCGGAAACCAACAATAGAGTCAAAATGATAATCATGGGGAACGAGGATTCGATCTCCCTATTCGTGATGTCTTGCGATATGCGTTTCATTTCATTGAATCCAGTAACACAGGACTCTTTTAAACTCAACCTGTCATCTGTTCGGGAATACTCTCCCACGATGGAATAACCATTTTCAGAATAATAAGCTCATAAAAGGGTTAATGCTGACGAGTAAATCTCGGTTGTAGAGGTGGCCTATGTACTAAACAATGCCCTGACCTGATTCCAGTTCAATATTGAGTCTTTCGTTCCCTTTTGAGAGACAGTTTTGGGCAGGCGAATTTGGATGTGATCCTAAAAAATGGAATATTTTAAAACGATTTCAACTTGTGGTTGTAACTTCCAGCAAAGGTAGCATCAAGACTAGTGTGTGAGACAATTTGAATTACTTGCAGTCGAATCTCGATTCTTCGAAATCTCGATTTTTCGAAACTTCCGATTCTTCGAACCAAAAGTTGTTTCCCTTGGATTTGCTTCCAATCGGCCAGCGTTTTACCTCCTACTTTTTGAACTCCCGAATTTTCGAACCTAATTTTATTTTTTCTAGGAGTTTCGAAAAATCTGAATTCCATTGTATTTGAAGATGTAGAATGTAAAACTAGAAATATCTTGAAATTTACAAGATGAGGTATATTCATCTTCATTTTTGTGACCCTCCAAGTTTTCCAGTTCGCTTTTTTGAGTCACTTTCAATGCAGTAATTTCTGAGCACAGTTTGTTCAGCTGATTTGTGGCTTTCCACATGGACAGTGTCTGACAGACCGAGTAGGGATAGCTAAATCGAAAATAAAACAAAATAAACTTTTCTAATCTTTATTTTTAAGTGTGTTGCTGTCAGTGTAAATTTTGGCTGTGACTTAATTTACAGTAACCTTGGCAGTGTTCCTGTTATTCCTGTCATTAAACTTATTTTAGGTGTTTTCCTGTTTTCCTGAGAGATATAATTAACAGGTATGCTGTACGGACAGGTTTGTCACTCCTTGACCAAGACGTCCTTGAAGGTTAATGTTAGGAAGGTTACTTAACCATTTTGTCATTCTTATATTGGTCGCATTTATTTCCAGTCGCCCTAGTTGTGCTGTTACAATTGCTTTTCAACTGCGTTCTGACGGTGGCTTAAATGCCTTGTTGTTGCTTTTTAACACTCGAAATACTATCCAGTTATCTTATAAAGGATAATACTTTGAGTGAAAAAAGCGACGAAAATGCATTTAATAAACAAGCCAGAACAGAACAGAAGATATTGTATTGTATAAGTAAATTTTTTGGTATAATTTTCTTGTCCTATATTATATTGTTTGGTATATTTTTTCCTTTTCCTGCTTTTGAAAGTCTTGGTCACCCGACTCGATTAGCTTCGCTACTTTCGGGTGGAAACTGTACTGTACCTCAACTTTCTGTTAACATTATGATAAATGATGAATGATAAATGAAATGATATTGCATTAAGGTTAAAAAGCTTTCTTTTGAGTGATTTCTTTTTTTTTTTTTTCATTTTTTTTTTTTTTCCGTCGTCTCTCGGTCAGTAAGAAATTTCCGGTCCATACACTTACAATTCAAAATATCTTTTTGAGCCTCAGAATAGGGGCAGCTTCGATGAGTGATATACAGTGCTATTTTGAAAGCCAATTTTCCTCTCCTAAATAAGGCTAAATAAGGGCCAAAATAGCCTGATCTCCAGGGGAAAATGCACCGGTGAGCTAAAATGCGTCCCAGAGTGGATTGAAATGATCTTTGATACCTCCATTTTGCTCACATAGTGACCAAAATAGCCGACCTTGGAGGAGGTTCAACCCCCTTTAGGCCAACAGGGCTAATTTGGCACTTTGGGCCTGAAACAGACCTTTTAAATCTACAGTGTATGTAATTCAGTTCAATTATCCTTTTACAGGGTGTAAAAAAAAAATTACATTCGTTTCATTTTTCTCTCGTTACGGTTTTTCGCTTTTGGCTGTCCCACCACGGCTACCTAAAAAGTCAGTTCCAGCCAGGGGGTTTTGGGTATATGGTATCTTAAGTCTTTTTTAGGCATTCGGTATTTTTTCGGGTAAATATCGGTATAAAGTATTTTTTTTTCCTGAACTCCTAAGTATTTGGTGTTAACGATTTTGATTTTTTAAGGTATATTGCTATCACAGGGTAACGAAATAGGGTATATTGTTATCCCACTACCCCTACTACTCGTTCCCATTCCATCCGTCATTTTTCGTCAGTGCATAAGTGTTTTAACACTGTTTTGTTGATGATTTGGTGGTTTGTCCTTTTAGATCAACCATGAAGTTAATACCCTATTTTGTTACACTACTGCTTGGAGTGATTCATTTTGGCCACAGAGGAGGTAAGTACAGAATAAAATTCACGTCACATTTATCACAAGCTTGTCTCTGTTTTTGACGAGATATCAGAGACCGTAAGTAAATTCGACGATAACGCTAATCAACACTTCTCTATTACTCGAATCGTTCATCTTGTGCAATGATGTCCTAACAATTCGGGAACTGAATTGGTAGAAATGGCCTTCAAGTTAAAAAAAAAAACCCGTCAGTTATTGCTTTAAAACCCATCGTGTTCAGTTAAATAAACATTGTGACATGGTATGGTATCGTAAATTTCATGTGTTCACATTCTCCACAAAACTTTGAATTTGGTTATTTCAAGTCGTTCTTTTACCAGGTACGACAAACAGACATACTAAAACGTATAACGCACATGGAGTTCCATTGTTTTGCTCATTAGACCTTAAGTTTATGGACATACATGTTCTCGTTGTCGCGTTAGCTGCTTTTTTAAGGTCTTTTGAAGCGTCGCCACTGACTTCTGTACAGGAAATCAATCAATCAATTAATCAAGAAATGTAGTCATCCTTTATATATACACGATCAGTGTGTATCTTTATCATGTTTGTGGGGTCGTGTAGTTAGTAAGCTAGCACTAACCAAAATTATGTCGAAATTAAAGTAACTATATGACTTCAAAAAATTAAAGGTGCAATCTACATACATCTGTTAGAGTACAATCTGCATACACCAACGGATGGAGGAGTGTTTGTTCCCAATAAAATATCTGGTTCAATGAAGCCTTTCACAGAAAAGAGTATGAATTTTTCGTTCCAGGATAAGCGGGTTAACAAAATTATTCAAAAAAAAACTTTCATCCAATTATTTTTCCTTACTATTTCTCCACTTGGCAGGGATCTCGGAGGCACAATGCGGAATAGTTTTAAGAAGTATTTACACGGAATTATTACTTAATACGTGGCGCTACAGCAAGAACTGAGCTATATACCAGTTGGGTGCATTGTGCGGTTTTTAACAGTTAGTTTATTCTCAAAGGGTATGAACGATGTACGGCGAATGTGTTGAGGAGACTACGTTCTGAACCTAACTAAGCACTATCGTTTAAATTTGGGTATTGGGGCTAATCTGAAAGAAGAGTATGGCTAACAGAGAGGGTGATTTTGACGGGTATTGCTTCAACTGTCAATTTCCGGGCGGAAGGGCGGTTGCGAAAACGATAAAACTATATATTTACGAGAAAAATGCGTTTTACTCATTCCGTGAATCCATTAACATTAGTTGCCAGAGCAGTTCAGTAATACAAAGCAGAATTAGAAGTAATAGTATCTTACTGCTGATATAATAACGCATCATTCAGCCACTCTAGCATACGAACCATGATTTCTTGTGAGTGTACGGACTACACATAGCCTGGACCACCAAAACGACTAAAGAAAGAGATGCAGTGATAATATTAAAGAATGTGGCTCCAATATGTCCAAGAACAGCAAAGCACCTAAACTTGAAGAAGACTTGAAATGAAGAACCTCTTTTTTTCTTCCCAGCTATTTTCTGCATGTCCCATCCATTCCAAAATCTTGTTGGTTACAATACACAGTCTGGTAACTTTTTACCATTCAGATTGCTTATATCGTTTTTGTGAGAACGTGCTGAGAGAGCAAATAGACCGTGTTTGTATTCTGGTCTCATACGAGTTTTTTTTTTTATTTATTTATTTTTTTAATTTAACATTACTCTACATATAATAATAGTAATACAGGTTACATACGCTAATAACAATCCAAAGACTCTACTTACAATTCCGATATTCACCTTGCTAGCAAAAAAAGAAAACACAATGATTTACATTGCTTACAATACGGTTACGTAATACTGACAATGCAGTACTCTACATAAAACACAGTTTTTACTACCGAATAAGAGGCTTGAACTGAAAGGGAGCATTGCTTTCCATTTCGCATTATGAATATCTATCGCGTTATTTTGCTTAGCTATGAAAAACTCTAACTGATAGGCATTTTTTAGTTTCGTCTTAAGAAGTGAAAGGGAAGGTTTTATATTAAGATGTCGCCTTTGAGAAATAACTTGTTTACCCAACAATATAATATTGTTGAGTAACGGCATATCTTTTCTAAAGAATCCAAACATTATATTAGTGCTTGTTAAA
>NW_028145706.1:580000-605000 GCF_977016875.1 Pavona decussata
CTGTTGCAGGATTAGACGCGATTAAATTTACTGTAAATTAGCTGCCTGCTAAATAAACTAAACTAAAGGGTGCCGCTGGCCGTTTAGACCTTTTCCATTCCATGAACAATATTATCTATTTGTCGAATATTTGTAATTTTTATCACTTCAAATAGAGCGAACCTCAAAAAAGTTGGTTAACTCTAAATTCGAGTTTGAAATTTAGACAGAACGTACTGTTATTTCCAGAAAAACGTTTACGGCACATTACTTCCTTTCTTTTCTTTTTTCTTTTTTTTTTTTTTCTTCTTTTTCTTTTTCGGTAGTATTGCTACACGATCCTTCAGTTTCAATGTATGACTTCTTTGTAGCTAGCCAATGATTGAGTGAGAGTAGAGTTAGACTTTTATCATGCCACGTGACCTATTTTACTTAATTTACGGTTACTTTAACCAAAGCCCTTTCTAGAGATCATCGAAAAAGCATAAAAAAGATTGGTAATGTATCTTTCTGTATTCCATTTTATGCAGTAGTTTATTTTAACTACGAGAATCTCCAGTTTTGTACGCGAGAAATGAAAAATACATTTTCAATAACTACTTGATCTGTTTTTATCTGTTAATTAGATACCATTGTGTCTGTAAGTCGGTCGAGTAATCGAGACCTGAACACTTTTATTTCATTTTTGAGCTCATCGTTATTACTTCAATAAAAGCTTAACATTGGTAATTAATTGCATTTATTTCATGAATCACACATTTTCTTTTGTTATTCAACATCCTTTATTTAACTTACATACTTCATGAATATTAAACTAACTGAAACGAGGGATTTATACAGATAAATCCCTCATTTACATTAGCAGTACTGCGAGAAACGCACACATCAGGTTGCTTCTATTGTTCTCCGTTTCTCACTTAAGTGTGACGGTACTAATTAGCCGGCGTTTGTCCCCTTGAACAAAGGATCGCTATTCATGAAATAAGTCAGATAAATACCTCGAACGTCGGTATTAATCCATATACATCCCTCGGGCCTACGGCCCTCGGGATGTACATGGATTAATACCTCCGTTCTCGGTATTTATCTCTTACTTAAAACGTTTTTTTCAGGTGCGATATTTGTGTGGAATGCCCCTGCTCCTGCTTGGAACCAGACTGTTCCAGGATTTGATACGCCTTACATTAAAACTGCTGTTATACAAGTACTGAATGGAAGTACCAATGTACTTGTTAAATGGAGTTATACTCTGCTGGATAAACAGATGATAGGATTAATCACATTCAGGATCGAGGAGAAGCCTATTGGAGCTGCATCTAATGGGGTATCCAGCGTGGAGAAAGGCTTCAGTAACCGTTTCAGTATCAATAGCACAAGTGAATTTTCTTCTTTGACAATAAATACGGTAACTGAAAAGGAGAACACCACATTCCAGTGCCAAGTTTTGCTTACAGATAATACTAAGTGGGCATACAGCATACGGATTGAAGTAACAGGTATGAAATCAATGACCTTTGACAGTGAGTGTAATTTGATTGTAGGTTAATTGAGCAGTATCTAACTATTTACTTATCATTTACTTGCAAATAGTTTGTCACGACTCTCAGTGAACCCTGACCTACAATACCAAATTTCTCCCAGATAAATATCTGAGTAAGTTACGACGCTTCGTGGCGTTTGCGCAAAAAAATAATAAAAACAAATGTTACAAATGTTCAAATTCGGCGCGGGCAGAAGCCCCCCCCCCCCCCCCCCCAACCTGGTCAAGATAGAATAAAAATATCTACCTAGATATCGACAGCACACAAAGGTTAATCGTTGCCCTTTTTCAATAATTACGGACTTTGCTAAAGATCGAAAGAGCTTCAAAATAATTCACGGAAGTAGCTCAATTTTATTTTGCTTGCTGCTTTAACTTTGTAGTTTCACCAAAGATCACTGACTTCTCGGCTGGCAGAACTGTGAATTTAGGTGATATAGTTCCACTCAAATGTACAGCAGCAGGTTATCCATTACCGCGTATAACTTGGTCAAGGATTTCTGATAACAGCATTATTACTTCACCTTTGACTATCGCTGGCAAACAGGATGAAGGAATCTATCGATGCACTGCTGACAATGGTGCCGGAAGGCCAGATAGCAGGGATGTTGTTATTACTGTTACACGTAAGTTTCCTTTTTCAAATTTCCTATCTTTGCCTCATAATCATCAATAAATTGTATTGAAATTTCACCTATTTATTATTCCTAAGTGGTATTAAACGTCGAGTAAATTCAACCTTCTACTGCCTTTCGCGCTATTTCGATTTTTTTTTTTTATTAATTATAAGACATAGTATGTGCTCACTTCAGTTTTTATATCGCCAAGCGCTACTCATCCAAGGAAGGGAGTTTACTGAAATATGTGCGAGCTTGGTCACGGAAGTGTGGTAAATCTCATTTAAAGGGCGTTCCCACCATGCCCCACACCCTCTTCCCTCAAGTTAGACAAAATCAAAGTATTGTAGAAGTAGAGGTGCGGTTCTCAAAGTCTACTAGAGTCCACTAAGCCTCTGGTCACGGGATGTTGTCTTAAAGTTTTGAATCTTTGATCTTTTCAGATTCTCCAGAAATTATAAAACCCCAGACGTCTACATGGAAGGTAATGACTGGACATACTTTCACCATTGAATGCCATGCAAATGGATGGCCTAGTCCACGGTATAAATGGATAAATGCAGACGGTATAGTCATTACCACTCAAAAAAAGCTCCGTTTAGATGAGGTGAATGGTAGTCATGGGGGGATTTATACGTGTACTGCAACAAACACATTGGGTTCTTCCAGTTTCAATATCACTGTTCAAGTGGAAAGTACATGTAAGTATCCACAATCTATCTCCTTATAAATGTCACTCCTTTAGAGTGTCATTCACCAGTGAATAAGAACGTAAATTATGCCTTAATTTGAAGTCATGATCATTGCCTTCACACAGCAACCTCCACAAAACCAACTGCTGCACCATCTACCACATCTGTGCCGCCGGGAAATAAGGAGAGAAGAACTTCGTCAGGTTGGTTTTACTTTTATCTGCGAATGGGTTAAGTACACATTCAAATGGAATCTAATTCACTCTTATAAACAAATTGATGTTAAACTTTTGGAAAAGAGTGTAAATTTCAACTGAAGCAAAAGTGGAAATAGCAATTTAGTATTATAGCAAATAATTGAATGTGATGATCGCATTTTTGCGTGTAAGTTTCCCTCGCGCCACTATTTTGGTTTTAGGACATCATACGGTTTCCGCTATTGTGAGATAGCAACGGTACTGAATTAATATCTATTGTAATACCAAACTCGGTTATTGTCAAGATAAGGATTGGAAGCTGTCGTTTGAAAAGAAAGTTAAACTATCAGACTCAAAAGCATAAATTACAGTTCATGGAAATGAAGCGTCCATTTTATATTTTCAACAGCCAAGTGACAAACATAATTTCCTTCTGATTAAAAGTTCATAATATTGCAAACGGAAGTTTTCATGTAAAAAAAAAATAGCACCAATACATAAAAAAGCAACCAGAGGACATTAATATTTAGCAGCTCTTAAACAAAGGGCGTGTGATGCATAAGCCCTCTATTTACAGACTCGTAAGTTGCACATATCACACTTCACTATTCCAACAAAGAACGGAAAGGCCTGAACATTGGGATCACCAAGTAAAACGAAATTTTCCCCATTCTATGTGTTACTTGATACATAAAACAAATTATGCACATTTTTTTTAAAATAAACTTTAGACAATACCAAAGTGCACATTTTGATTGGCGCTACACTGGGGGGATTGCTGGTTACCGCTGTTGGTTTTGCATTTGCGGTGTGGTGCTGGCGAAAGGACAACAAAGGTGAGTAGTGACAGCTTTTAACTTTTCACTTCTGAGTCCTGTATAGGATTTAACATTTCTTGCCTGTGCCATCATTTTTATGCCAAACTAAGTACGTTTTATTTACTTGATTACTGCCAGGCTTAACAGACTCATCATTGCCAGCCTCTAGCTAGGCTCTTTATATTACTGATCTCATAGTAAGCAGCCCAAGCGTCACATATTGTCCTATAGTAAACAAAGAGCCTCTTTACGAGCGTTTTCCGTTTAACAGAACTGGCCGAGCAGACAGGTCAATTTGTAAGCCACATTCAACAATTTTATCATAGTAATTCGACGATCTTCAAAATAGTGCCGGCGGACCATCTTCGGAGTGACTATTTTATAGCACCATCCATTCAAACTGGCGCATTCAATTTAAAGACTGGCCGGTCGCCAGTTCTGGCAAAAGGAAAGGACACTACGACTCTCCCTTTAACCCAACTTAACATTGGTCAGTAGGTTTGACTCTGCTTCGTTCGATAATCGCAAGTCTTCCTTGATTATTTCAATACAATTATATTGTGAAAATGTGAGAAAAGATGACATCAACGATAATTCTTCAAAATTCGTATTCTACAATATTGTCTTTGTCATTAGTTAACTTTTTCTTTTTACCTTTTCCCCTTAACTGCTGAACGGATTTGCCTCTGCCCACATTAATTCGTTACTCTGAAGAGGAAAAACGAGAACAGTAAGTAGCACTGTTTAATATTTATGTTGTTGTACGTGTGCACGGGGAGTTCAAAAATTCTGCTACACGACCAGGGATGAAATTTCAGGCAATTTTATTCGGTCTGCGAGATGCTTGCAACTTGCCAGAAGTGAACGGCGTCTAAATTTGAATTTCACGCCCACAAAGGAGTTAATTAAAGGAGGAGCTTGAACTTTTAGAGTGCAACTTCTTGCTTAACAAGCAAATATTTTCATTTCAGTCGAAATGACCAAGATCGGAAAGGAGGTGGAGATTGTCATTTATATGTTGACATGGAAGGCTTTCAAAACACTTGCCCACGAGTTGACAGGTCGAAGAAACCTAAGAAGGTATGCCATTGAAAGGCTCTTTATAAGTCAAATAATCGATTTTTTCCTATAGTTTAATAAGCACCACGGGACAAAAGTGCCATTAAAAAATTACCTTCGTTTGAATGGTGGCATTTTAGGATTCTATCTACAGAAAATACAATTTACAGCAAATTTTATGGCGCGACTGAACAAACACACGGCTCCGGTAGTTTTTACAGTAATGTTAATTTATGGTTTCATGTACGCGCGAGATGAAGGAGTCTTTTGTGGCTCGTACTGTGTGAATTAACAGAACCTCAGGATCGTGATATCAAAACCTTTCAAGAGTCAACGAGATGTATATTTTCTTTTCTATTACCTTACAAGTCAAAAACTTTGTCTAGTGTGTGAAAACATTTCGTGTATATAGTTGTGAAAAATCTGTTGAGCCATCCGGCCAGAATATAACTTACAAATGTTAAATTGATGTTAGTAAAGGGTTACCAGCTTATCACGAACTCGCAAAAAAAAGTCGGGTTAGGACAAGGATCACATGTCATTACGGTATAAGTGACTTAGCTCGCCACGAGTCTCTCTTAGTAGTTAGAACATTCAACGCGTGAGCAAAAGTTCACCAGCTTTTCACTCCCAATGAATAGTCACTCGGGCACAAACTTCCATTTCCCATGCGCGTGCTTGTGGCATGTTTTGTTCTACATCTCTAACTCTGTCTTCTGTTATTTTAACAGAAACCCAAGCCTGGTGAGGTGAACTATGCTGACTTGGCGAATTTCCAGAGGTCTCACTTGTCACTACTAACCTCCCCTTCTCATGCACCTCCTCCAATTAAAAAGCCCCCTCCTTACGCCAAGACCGAGTATGCTGTCATTACGCATGTTATCAGGGAAGTTGCCACTGACTCGAAGATTCCAGCTACAAACACAGTTGGAAACATTGCCGGAAACATAGATCCTACAATGTAGTTTGACGGCGACCTCGTTCGCAGGGTCTCCCCTCTCTCGCTCCCTGGGACGTGAAGAGGAGAGACCCTGGGAACGAGGTTGCGACAAGTTTGGATAAATTTTCTTCTAACTTTTGTAAGACGAAAGACTAAAAAAATACATAGTTGACTTCTGAGAAGCCAAAATAATCAGAATGATTCATCCATGAAAGAATAGATTGGGTAAACAAGGGTTAGCTCATGGGTAACGTGGGTTAGTTGCAAACCGTAGAAATTGTTGTAAAAGCGCATTAGTCCAGCTCCTGATTATCATTCGTCGCTCACAAATAGCACTTATACTGAGTCGATCAAAAACGGCTGCTACAGTAAACATCCGCTTGCTCTGATCGGCGCCTTAATCGATAGCCATTAAGTAAATAAACCCCCTCTGGTTATTAAAGCGGAAGATAATGCTCGAGGCTGAAAGATTGTGTATAGAAATGAACCTTTTAGGTCGATAAATGAATCTTTCAGAGCAACTGTGAAGTCTTTCAGTAGTGTTTCTGTCAAGGAACCATTGACTGATAGTTGCCCTACGCAAATATGAGCCCACGAAGCGAGGCTTTGAGGGCTTATTCCGGCGCTAGTTTTAAGAACATCAGATTTCCTAGAGGCAACTATTCGGACCAATGGTCCCGAAATAGAAACACTCACTCACTTGTTCACCACTAAATTGTCTTCTGACAACGGACATTAAAACTGGTATTTTGAATTTCAATACAGTTTTTAAGGAAAATGGTTGGAATAAAAATGACCAATGAACACAGTAAATAATGAAAACATTTTTGTGAAAGCAACCTGTTTGTTCACAAACTGGAAGATTTATAACTAAAAGTTTTTGTTTTCGTAAAAGAGTACTTAAAAGGATGGACACTCGCATCACGGGGTAAATTTTGTAGTGAATTTTTGACAACCGACATTCCAGCAAGCCGGAAAGGCATTTCATTTATTTATCTATTTTATAACCCCAAGGATCCAGTTGTTTAACGCCCGATTAAGCTAATCCTGGATTAACGGGATCTTTGATTTCAACATCGTTTGTAAAGAGCGAGATGAAACCTCGATTAACTCTTAATCGTGGATTTGTGTTAATCGGCTTTTGAACAACGAGGCCCAGATTAATTTCTGAAACACACACGTTATTGTGGAAAAGAAAAAATAGCCAGTGATAGTCAAAGCATGCAGTAATTGCCTGTAAAAAAATCCAAGATAACAAGCTTTCTAGATCTTATTATATCGTCAGATTAGATAAAATAGTTAAGACCTAGAAATCTGACTTTCTTTCTTTGTTTTTTCTCGTCGAAAAAATCGGACGTCGGATATCCAATCAGAGAACTGTTCTTGTCTCATAACAGTCGTCAGTTGGATAGAAATAACAGCTCAGATCCCATAAGAAACGTTTCTTATCGTAATGAGGTTTAAAACATATTTGAAATTAATTAAGTTGTTGTTGTTGTTGTTGTTGTTGTTGAAATTGAAAATGGAGATGGCCTCTTATTCCACGAAACCGCACCCTACATAAACTGGTAGCCATACGCATGAGCTAATGCATGACTGGATTTCGTTGAATAATTGTTAATTACTTGGTAAAAATATTTGCTGAGATATGGGATACGAGAACAATATTAATGGCTCTTGTATCATGCACTGTACATGACTTGTAGTTACCTTGCCATAAGCAACATGATGGGGAAAACAGTGAGTGCCATGACCTTCGGCGCGCCCCTGATGTAACAATTAATAGAGTCTGATCTGCAATATTTCAGTCAGAAAAGTCTCTCTCAATTTAAAGTGCCGTTAAGTTCATCAGCAGACATGTCATGCTGTATATCACCAGGATCAAGTCCTTCAAGGAGGGCAATGCTGCTATGGGATGCCAAGAACAAATATTTAATTCAGGGCGGAGCGCGGGGCTCAAAAATAATTCTGTAAGCATTGAGCTTATCACTGCGACTTCAAGTGCTGTACTGACAGATTGTAATTACTTTTGCAGAAGAAAAATAAAATTAAAAAAAAAAACTTAACAAGAACAGTTGTAAGAATAATAATATAATGGTAGCACTTGATTTCCTGGTATTTGACTGGTTTCTACATATTCGTTCTATTGAACTTTTCTCTTCTTTTCGATATTCTAAGCAGGTCCTTAGAAAAAAATTAGCATCTTAGTGAAGTTGTCTTTCAGTTGAGTAAGTCGACGAATCTAGTTTTTGCAATAAAAAAAAATTCGAGTAAAAAAATAGAGTAATGTTTACAAATTTTATTTAATTTAAAAACAGGAATTATAATTTAACCTTAAAATGATTGCTTCACCTCCTATAACTAACACCAATTGGGGGTTAAAATGACTCCAATCCTCAAATACTTAACTGATCAAGCACCATTGTTTCTAATAAGGACACTCCAGTAACTCTCCAAATAAGGGTATCTCAACATCCTTCGGGGAACTGTTTTGTTTGAATGTTTTTTTGTAAAGCATTTTATAATTTGGTTGCTATTTTGAGCTGTATAAAAGTAGCGTCAGAAACGTTTTTCAACAAGAGAAATAAATGCCTTGATTGATTTTAATTCCAGGTTAGCGTTAACCGGCTCTCGAGCAACTGGTCCATGATCAAAAACAAGAGACCGCTTACAGAGGCTTACAGTGGGCTTACCCGTGCAAATGTTTGATACATTAATTAAGTCTCCTTGTAATAAGCCCACTGTAAAACGGTTATACCTTAAATGGATACTACAAAAGAAGATTGGACACGTTATATTGTTTACATAATGACAGCTGCAAACGGTGAGACTTTCTAGTCTTCTGGGATAAGGACGACAAACCATAGGTCCCGTCTCACAATACTTGTTCCTGATAATCTGTGGGACGTTAAAGAGCTCCCACACAGAGTATTCGGGGGCGTAATACCACGACGTGGTGGTTTATTCCCGGGGGGGGGGGGGGGAGGGGGGGGCACTTGACCCATGTTTGGGTATAAGGGAGGCGGTGGGGGTTTGAAACCCTGACCCTCTTTAGGACGAAAATAACCTAAAATACCTGTCCTGTGTAGGACAGCGCCCTCTATTTTAAGACTCTATTTAGGGCAAAGGACAACATCTAGCTCTTGTGTTACACAAGTGTTTATTGGCATTAGTAATAACATTTAAAGGCCCACTGTCACTTACCGGACGTGATGTTCCACGCATTGAAACGCGAATACCAATCACAACAGATAAAATAATACACTACCTAGAAGTGATGCCGAAAAATCCCAAAATTTTGCATTAACAGCGGTGAACCTTAAGTGGAAACTCAATCGACGTGAAGCATTGTTCACTAAAATAAATACAGACTAACGTCTCTGATTTCGGATTGCCAAATACTCGACGACGGTCTTGCAACCATACCCTGTAGAGGACGGGTTCAGGGCAGACTCGTTTGATATAATATACCCTGTTCAGGGCAGAGAGGCCAAAAACCATACCCTATCCAGCGGCACGTCCCCGTATAGCTCATATAGGGGAGTAACCCCCCACCCGGGGGTTTATCTCTATCCCTGATTTCATCTGTGTTTCACATCCATACGCGTGTTGGGTGGATGGGTGAGATCAAAATATGCACTGATAGCGGCTACCAGTGGTGCCTGCCGTCCTATCTCACCTCACAGAAGACTTGAGAACCGCCATGTGACTATTTGATATGTGCGGTATATAGACATCAGGGCCGTAGCCAGACTTCAGAACAAGACGAGGCAAGTTTCGAGCGCCGAAGGCGCAAGCCGCTAGGGGGGTGTGGGGGCATGCCCCCCCAGAAAATTTTGAAATCTAGAGGCTCAGAAATGCTTTTGTAAGCATTTTCCGTGCATTTTTCTTCAGAAAAGTCAATCTTGGGCGAGTGTAGAAGTTCACTTTTTTATTGCTTAGCGATACTGGTGCCAGGTTAATGACCATCTGCATTTTAAAGCATTCAAATGTTATAACACGTATTATAACAATAAAATGAATCCACGAGAGTAGCTAAGGTACATTTACATCTACATTCTGAATGGAATTATCTTTATCGAAATCTTCAGGCTCAGCTGATGCCGCTAAATTAACACTTTCTGAAGATTTGGACTGATTATGTTGTACCTGATCGCCATTTTTTTTTCACAGAAGAAAGCAGTAATTTGTTTCTGTTTCGACATTTTGAGCATGCATTCATAGGTCAGTGCAGCGAATGTAACTCTTGACAGTTTTTCCCGCCGGCGGGAAAAACTGAATGGAAAACTAATACCTGTATGCGAAATCTTGACTTGCTTCCCGCTCTAAAATTTCACTGTACCACCAAGATGGAAGTCGTGGAAGAAATAAACCGTATCCGTGACGATCGCCTCGATTTCCTGGAAACCTTTGAAGAACATCGAAAGGCATTGCTGCATGTCTCGAAAAACACCCCTGCGATAACCGCGGCTGTACTGAGAGAGGATTATTTAGGACGGATAGTAGAAACTTATTTTGGCCTGAGAGACAACATCACCTCAATGGTAGACAGTATGGATGTTCTAGAGACAAACCTGTGCAAGCTCCTTCAAAAGTTTTGAAATTCCTCTCATACGCCAACCAAATGCAAACGGCTCTTTTAAGAGCCATTACAAACGAGAAAGGCTTGGGGGGCACCCAACGACAGTTTTCTCTAAGATCCTTTGAAACGCTATTTAAGGCTATCTGGAGTACCTTTAAAGCTCTGTGGTTTCATTTCAGGCCGCGCTTTAATATTTTTATCTGTTCGGTCATTCTAGGGGAACTTGAGTCTTTTTCAAAATTACTAGGGCATTTTTCTCCATTTTCCGAAAACCTTAGGTCTTATTTCCTTTCCGAAAATTTTAGCTGACCTTTTTTCGGTATCCGAAACGACATTTTTATCAATCCGAAAACATTGGGCCTTAAATTTCCCATATCACCAAAGTTCGAGGTGAAAATTCTTTTAAGAAAATTGTAGGGGATTAAGGGCCTTTCGAACAGATAATTTACCGAAACGATCCGTTGGGTGCCCCTGAGGCTTGATCAGCAAATCTTTTAAAATCTATTCTTTTACATTTTCCTTTCGCTGAAACGTTCAATATTATAGTGTTTGCAATAAATCGATTGCCAGAACTGCAAACGACCTTTTGTTCTTTTACGACAGTTATATATAAAAGTAAAGAAAGCTCCCACACCGGCTCTCAGCCATCGCAGATAAGACACGGGAATAATGGTGTGTCACGATACGTCTTCTTAATGGCCCCTCTTGTAACCTTAAATCATTTGAAAAACCGCTACTCATAGTTCAGATGAAACGAATTAACCTCATTAAATGCTTTTCCCCTCAATTCATCCACCTTATATTAGGTGGTTTTATCTTGAACAATCCAATTTTTTCTAGGGATTATTTTCTGAATTAAACGTTTCTTCCAAAAAAAAAGGGCCAAAATCAAGACGAGGCAACTGCCTCGTCTTGCCTCATGCTAGCTACGGCCCTGGACATTACAATATTACCATTATACAAAATCCTCATAGTACAGACGTAGACAAGAACAGAGGGCCATCTGTAAATCAGAGCAACAAAGGATAAAGGCAGATCTTATACATTCAAACAAATTAAACAATTCAATACGGAATTATGGAGATGAGGTTGAATAAACAAAGATTTAAGATATAGTTCAACTCCTTAAGTGGAATTACAATTTTTGGCTTAAAATAACCCCTTCGCAGGGGGTTTTCATTTCATCCCCCACAGTTAGCTCCAAATCAGGGGGTGAATTAAATACAATTCTCAAATGCCTTATACGCCGATAACTCGAAATAGCGAGGGGACTCATATGGTGTGGCTAAATTTAAGAATCTGCTTTGTTGAACTCTCAGGTGGCTGTCTTTGAGTCGAAGTCCAGTCAAACCAAAATATTGTTCTCAAAGAATTCTAAAGGATTTCCTTGTTTAATGCGCAGTTCATCTGCTTCTAAAAAGACGATTTTCAGGTATGTAAAATAAATTGCGTTAAATTACTTGGCGCGCAGCCATTGAATCAAGGATTGCCCCTCACGTTTAGCAGTAATAGTTATAGTTATGTAGGAATTGATAATTCAAATACCCACATTTGGTTTATGTCTTTTGTAATGGAGTTCTGTTGAGTCTGAAAAGAGCAGAGTAAGATTTAGATAGGTGTAGTACTCCTTCGGACCATTCCTTGTAACTATTAGGGGTATTAAGCAAAAGTTGCTTGTTTGTGAATTTGTACCTTCTAGGGGTGAGAATGGTTCATCCATTCCACAAAACGACATTCCGCCACCTCTCTCTAAAGGATACCATTCAAAATTTCTGACTTGAACCCCAGGTCAATTTTCTATGGAAGTTTGGAGTGCAAATTGATTTTTTCATAGATCTCCGTAACGATTTCTACCAAAGTCTGCGTGTTGATTTTTAAGCTAGGAGAACGCACCTTTTCAGGAACAAACAGACTTTATGATCAGTCAAGTTTAGTTTCATGTCGCAATAGTCATACCGTGCGGGTTTAGCGCGGATCAGAGTTGCAACACAACCTGACATTTATCATTGCCTTAACAATGCGATAAAAAACAAATTATATGGTATACTTCGGAAACCAATAGTAGACTGAAAAAATCATCATGGAGCATGAGGATTCGATCTCCCTAATCGTGATCTCTTGAGCTGCATTTCATTCCATTGAATCCAGTAGATCAGGACTCTTAAAGGATCGTAAGATTAAATTCAACCTAACGTTATCTGATGGTATTTATAACCATTTTCCGTATAATAAGCTCAAAAATAAAAAAAAAGTATTAATTGTGAGGGTTTAATGCAGGATGTAGAGGTGGCCTATGCACTAAACAATGTCCTGAAATGATTCCAGTTCAATATTGACTCGTTCGATCCTTTCGCGCTTTTGAGAGACATATATGGCAGGCGAATTTGGATGCGATCTCATCGAATATTTTAAAACGATTTCAACTTGTAGGTGTAACTTCCAGCAAAGGTGACACCAAGACTAGCGTGTGAGACAAGATAAATTACATATTTGAAACTGTAGAAGGTTACCCTGTTAGCAGAGTTGCTAAGATGCTTGCTAGATAAGTCGGGAAAGAATCTTCCAGCACGGGACTTAGTACAAAGTATAAATAGAAACATCAAGAAATTAAATTTACAAAATGAAGTCTATTCAACTTCAGTTTTGTGATCTCCCCAGTTGCACTGCTCGTTTTAGATCCATTTTCAATGCAGTAATTTCTGAGCAGAATTTGTTCAGCCGATTTGTAGCTTCCCACAAGGAACGTGTCTAACAGACCGAAGACCGAGAAGGGATAGTTAAATCGAAAATAAAACAAGATAAACATCTAATCTTTATTTTTAATTATTGCGTTACTGCTAGAGTAAATTTTGGCTGTGACTTAATTTACAGTTACCTTGGCAGTGTTCCGGTTATTCAAGTTAAACGTAAGCTTATTTTAGGTGTTTTCCTGTTTTTCTCTTAAATATAAATAAATTAACAGGTGTGCTGTACAACGAGACTGGTTTGCCACTCCTTGATCAAGACCTCCTTGAAGGTTAATGTTAGGAAGGATACATAACCATTTTGTCATTCTTATATTGGTCGCATTTATTTCCAGTAGCCCCAGTTGTACTGTTACAATTGCTTTTCAACTGCGTTCGGACGGTGGCTTAAATACCTTATTATCGATCGCTTTTTAACACTCGAAATACTATCCAGTTATCTTACAAAGAATAATACTTTGAGTGAAAAAGCGACAAAATTGCATTTGATAAACCAGCCAGAACAGAACAGAAAACATTGTATTGTGTAAGTAAATTGTATGGTATAACTTCTTTATCTATATTATACTGTATTTTATTTTTTTTTCTTTTCCTCCTTTTGAAAGTCTTGGTGTATTTATCTGTTTGCTCCCACCCGACTCGATTAGCTTCGTTACTTTCCGGTGGGAACTTCACTGTACTTCAATTTTCTGTTAATATTATTAGATATGATAAATGATACATGAAATAACATTGCGTAAAGGTTTGAAAGCATTCTTTTGAGTGATTTCTTTTATATTTTTCCATCGCTTCTCGGTCAGTAAGAAATTTCCGGTCCATACACTTCAAATTCAAAATATCTCCGTCTTTTAGGCTTAGAATAGGGGTAGCTTCAATGAGTGATTATACAGTACTATTTTGAAAGCCAATTTTCCTCTCCTAAATAAAGCTGAATAAGGGCCAATACAGCTTAATATCCAGGGCAAAAATTCACCCGAGAGCTAAAATGCGTCTCAGAGTGGAATAAAACGATCTTTGATAGCTCCATTTTGCCTCACATTGTGAGCAAATTAGCTAACCGAGGGGGTGGCTCAACCCCCTTTAGGCCAACAGGGCGAAATTGGAAATTTGGGCCAGTGTATGGAAAGGCACAGTTCAACAAAATCCTGAGCAAATTCCGCTCGATAATTTGAGAAGTCATAGAAGAGAAGTTAAGATTAATATGTATATATATTTATTTTATTTTGGTGTATTTTTAGCTTTGCGATCTTGAACTTCAAATCTTTGATTGAACTTGCCTCACACACTACGCTTAGACTGCCTGTGTACTACAAGCCAATTTCGCGATTTCACGGAGGTCTACGTTAATGCTAGTTTTGAAATGAAGCAGCGAAAAAAGCGAAAGTTTTAAGGCCTAACAACTGACCAACATGATCGCAGCAACAAAAATCGATGCAGGTTGGTTAAGGCGACTAAAGACGCCTGTGTTAAAAAGAAAATAGTACTAGAATGAATGTAAGCAGTATACTCATTAATGGGTACGCATTAATGGATGTTATTTTTCTCTCGTTACTTTTTTTACACTTTTGCCTGTCCCACCACGGCTACCTAGAAAGTCGGACCTAGCCAGGGGTTTTGGGTATATGGTATCCTGAGTGCCTTTTATAAGGTAGTCGGTGTTTTTTCTAATAAAATATGGGTGTAAAGTATTTTGTTTTTCCTGAATTTCTAAGAATTTGGTATTAACGGTTTTGCATATTTAAGGTATCACAGGGGAACGAAATTAGGTATATTGGTGTCCAACTACTTCCCCTTCCCCTCCACCCTACCTTTCCACCCCCCCACCCCCCCAACCACCACCTTGACCGGGACTGAGAAGTGAAAATATTGTTCTCCAATTTTTTTGTTTTTTGTCTATATTGTTTCAACCGTCATTGTGCGTCAGTGCATTAATCGTTAAACACTGTTTTGTTGATGATACATACTTTCTCTTTGTTGGTTTGTCCTTTTAGATCAACCATGAAGTTAATACCCAAATTTGCTACACTACTGCTTGGAGTGATTCATTTTGGCCACAGAGGAGGTAAGTACAGAATAAAATTCAAGTCACGTTGATCGCAAGCTTGTCTCTGTTTTGACGAGATATCAGAGACCGTAAGTAAATTGGACGGTAACGCTTATTAACTAACATGCACGCCACTTGCAAATATTATTCGAATCAGTTCATCTTGTGCAATGATGTCCGAACACCCCACAAGTTATTGCTTTAAAACCCATCGTGTTCAGTTAAATAAACATCATGGCATAGTATGGTATCGTAAATTTAACATATTGTGCTCACATTCTCCACAAAACTTTGAAATTGGTCATTTTACGTTGTTCTTTTATCAGGTACGACAACTAGACATACTAAAACGTATAACGCACGCGCAGTTCCATTGTTTTGCTCATTACACCTCAAGTTTATGGACCTCTACGTTGCCGTTGCCACGTTGGCTGCTTTTTAAAGGTCTTTTGAAGCGTCGCCACTATTTTCTGTACACGAAACCTATCAATTAATCAAGAGATATAGTCATTTTTTATATATACACGATTAGTGTGTATATTTATTATGTTTGTGGGGTCGTGTAGTTAGTTAGTTAACACTAACCAAAATTATGTAGAAATTAAAGTAACTATATGACGTCAAAGGTGCAATCTACATACATCTGTTAGAGTACAATCTGCATACACCAATGGATGGATGAGTGTTTGTTCCCAATAAAATATCTGGTTCAATGAAGCCTTTCAAAGAAAAGAGTTTAAATGTTTCGTTCTAGGATAAGCGGGTTAACAAAATTATTCAAAAAATCTTTCATCCAAATATTTTTCCTTACTATTTCTCCACTTGGCAGGGATCTCTAAGGCACAATGCGGAATGGTTTTAAAAAGTATTTACACGGAATTATTACTTAATACGTCCTGCTGAAGCGAGAACTGAGTTGTATGCCAGTTAGGTGCATTGTGCGGTTTTTAACAGTTAGTTTATTCTCAAAAAGGGGGGGAACGATGTACGGCGAATGTGTAGAGGAGACTACGTTCTGAACCTAGCTAAGTTTTTCTAACACCTTGCACTATCGTTTAAATTTGGGTATTGGGGCTAATCTGAAAGAGGAATACGGCTACTGAGAGAGGATGACGGGTATTGCTTCAACTGGCAATTTCCGGGCGGAAGGGCGGTTGCGAAAACGATAAAACTATTTACAAGAAAAATGTGTTCTATACTTATTCCGTGAAATCAATTAATATTGTTGGAGCAGTTCAGCAATACACTCTCTCTTTTTTTTTTAAAAGAACCTTTTTAATAAGAACGTCGAGGCTAAGATTGACCATTATTTTGAATAAAAGCCTGAGACTATGCTCATAGCCATTATTGTCCAATCCTGGTAGTCTAGATTTTTTTACCCAGTAAACCGAGCTCAGGCAAGCCAGCACACATGACAGCCATTATACGTGTAAAAATTGAAGGGGAAGGCATAAATAAGGCAATTTGTACAGAGACAATACGATTGAAATCCACTGACCTAGCTAGCTTTTCGATTGAATCGCTAACTTTATGACAAAAATCGGTTCTTGAAAGGGTGGGAGCGACTAAGGTGCACAAGAGATCAGCCATTCTTTTCCACTTACAGCAACCTTAATAACAGTTCATAATTTATATAGCCACCTACTTCTAAGTAACTGGCCATGTGGTTTTCCTAAACTAATTTTCACGCTAAACTGCCAGTTTTATTTCTTATTCATGTGTTTCTCCGTTTAGACTAAAAAAAAAGTAATCACACGCTTTCAATGACTGCTGGAAAAATATGGTTGTTGCATTGATGCTGTTTAGAAACAATTTACACGTACTTTGTTCCATTGAAAAAAAAAAGCACCTAAAATCCCAAGCCAAAGCCACCAGATTCTCTCAGATTCTCTCTATTTGCCAGATTCTCCCCATGACTGTTAGGTGACATTACTTGATAGCTAACAAATAGACATTTTCTTACAGATGCCATAGTTATGTGGACTGGCCCTCCTCCCGCTTGGAACCAAACAGTTTCCGGTACAGATGACATTCAAACCACTGTCGTGAAAGTCCTTAATGGAAGTAAAAATTTTCATTTGAGATGGAATTACAATTTGTTGGATGGACAAAGCATCCGGTATACGGTGTTTAGCATTTATTATGGCATGAAACAGCCAAACGATATCGGCGATGTATTCAGCGGAATCTTCAAAATATACGACCGAAATAACTACCGAGACCGGTTCAGCATCGACAGCACCAATGAATTGCCCACTTTGACAATAAAAACTGTTTCAGAAAGAGAAAATACTACTTTTCAGTGCAAGATATCAGTTGAAGGAATGGAATGGGCCTACAACATACGGCTCGATATTACAGGTATAAACAGGTTTAGTCGGCTGCTTTTAATTAACTAATGTACTTTCATTATAATATTTTACACACAACAGGGGAACATAGCATGTTATTGCGTGCACCAACTTTATAAAGGAAAGATGTAATAGTGTAATTTGGTTATTTTTATGTGTTGTTGTATCTCGCAGTGGAAAATGAAGCTTTGTGGTAGATTGAAAAAGCACTTAGTATAATGCCTTCTGTTGTAAAATGTGATCGCGCCTCATTTTTGCTACCTAATAGGGTTTAACCTTTTACATGTTACGCTAATTAGGATTATTTCGTTTTAATATGCAACACAATTTCCCTTTCCAAAAACCAATTTCGATATATTAAAATTCTAGCTTGGCTATGAGGCTTAGGGGAATACAACAAAGAACTAATTATTCATCTTTGAACAACGGTAGCCAAGCTATGATTTTAATTAATTTATCGACATTGGTCTATTCTGCTGAATTTGAAATTGGGCGTGAGCATATGCAACCTAAAAGCCAATAGCACATGTGGTATTTATAAGTGATTGGAAGCGATTGATGAAAACGGTAAATCTTGGCCAGTTTTAATTTCCTTAAACTAACCTCTTCAGTGTAAGAGAACCCTCAACTTCGTCATTTCTATTGCACCGTTATAAGAATTTAGAAATTTTTAGTATTTGACAAGACGTGTGCCTATTCCTGTTATAATTGTGACTTTGCAGCTCCACCAAAAATCACTTCCATCTCTGACGGCAGGACAGTGAATAAGAGTGATGTATTGTCACTTAAATGTACAGCTGATGGTTATCCAGCACCGAACATCACCTGGACAAGACTTTCTGATAACAATGTTGTCACTATGCCTTTGACAATCTCTGGTAAACTGGATGAAGGATTCTACAGATGTACTGCTGACAATGGTTTTGGTAGTCCTGCTAGAAGAGATGTTTTAATTACTCTTCCAAGTAAGTTCGTGTTTTTTCTGTGTTCTTTGTTTATATATTATATATAGAGCGATTTTCATTAAGTCAGTTTGCTTTGATTTCAAATTTACATGATTTAGGAGGAACTATCATTCGTTTCCCCATTACAATAGTTTTCCCAAAGTCTTCCTAGTGTTGAATTAGCCTCTGTTCATAGGGATGTTGTTTTTAAGTTATGAATCTTTGAACTTTTCAGGTCCTCCAGAAATTATAAACTCCCAGACGTCTACATGGAACGTAATCGCTGGAGATACTCTCACTGTTAAATGTCTAGCAAATGGAAGGCCTACTCCACAGTATGAATGGACGAATGCAGACGGTACAGTCATTAGCACTCAAAAAACTCTCCGTATAGAAGAGGTGAATGGTAATCATGAAGGGATTTATAAGTGTACTGCAACAAACAGACATGGTTCTTCCAGTTTCAATATCACCGTTCAAGTGAAACGTACAAGTAAGTAACCACCAACCTATCCTTATTAATGTCACTCCTTTAGAGTGTCATTTACCAGTGGATAAGAACGTAAATTATGCCTTAATTTGCCTTCACACAGCAACCTCCACAAAACCAACTGCTGCACCATCTACCACATCTGTGCCACCGGGAAATAAGAAAAGAAGAACTTCGTCAGGTTGGTTTTACAGTTCACTGAACATGACGTTGACATTAAAATGGAATCTAATTCACTCTTGTGACAAATTTATATTAAATATTTGAAAGAGTGTAAACGTCAAAGCTTAGTTTCAAGAGTGGAACTAACAATTTAGTATTCTACAAAATAATTGAGTATGATGATCGCATTTTCGCGTCTAAATTTCCCGCGCTCCATCATTTTGGTTTTTATGGCACCATACGATTTCCTCCATTTTGACATAAATGGTAAAAAAAGGACGGTACTGAATTGAGATATATTATAAATCCAAACTCAGTTGTTATTAAGATAAGGATCGGAGGCTATAGTTTGAAACGAAGTTAAACTATCAGACTCAAAAGAATAAATTACAGTTCATGGAAGTGAAGCGTCCATTTTATATTTTCAACAGCCAAGTAACAAACCTACTTTTTCATCCTTCTGATTAAAAGCTCATAACGTTGCAAAAAGTGGTTTTAGTCTAAAGAAAAATAGAAGCAATACACAATAAGTCAACCAGAGGACATTACTATTTAGCAGCTCTTAAACAAAGGGCGTGTGATGCATAAGCCCTCCATTTACAGACCCATCAGTTGCACATATCGCACTTCACTATTCTAACAAAGAACGGAAAGGCCTGTACATTGGGATCACCAAGTAAAACGAAAATTTCACCATTCTATGTGTTACTTGCTACATAAAACAAATTATGCATATTTTTTAAAATACATTTTAGACAATACCAAAGTGCATATTTTGATTGGCGTTGCACTGGGAGGATTTCTGGTTATCGCTGTTGCTTCTGCATTTGCGGTGTGGTGCTGGCGAAAGGACAACAAGGGTGAGTAGTGACAGCTTATAACTTTTCACTTCTGAGTCCTGTATAGGATTTAACATTTCTTGCCTGTGCCATCATTTTTATGCCAAACTAAGTACGTTTTATTGACTTAATTACTGCCAGGCTTAACAGACTCATCATTGCCAGCCTCTAGCTAAGCTATATTACTGATCTCATAGTAAGCAGCCCATGTGTCACATATTGTCATATAGTAAACAAAGAGCCTCTTTACGAGCGTTTTCCGTTTGACAGAACTGGCCGAGCAGACAGGTCAATTTGTAAGCCACATTAAACAATTTTATCATAGTAATTCGACAATCTTTAAAATAAAGCCGGCGGACCATCTTAGGAGTGACTATTTTACAGCACCATCCCTTCAAAATGGCGCATTCAATTTACAGACTGGCCGGTCGCCAGTTCTGGCAAAACGAAAGGACACTACGACTCTCCCTTTAACCCAACTTAACATTGGTCGGTAGGTTTGACTCTGATTCATTCGACAATCGCAAGTCTTCCTTGGTTATTTTAGTACAATTATATTGTGAAAATGTGAAAAAAGAAAGAAAGGAAAAGAAAACGAACAAACCAAGCCATTAGCGAAAAGACGACATCAACGATAAAAGTTCAAAATTCGTATTCTACAATATTGTCTTTGTCATTTGTTAACTTTTTCTTTTTACCTTTTCCCTTTAACTGCTGAACGGATTTGCCTCTTCTCACATTAATTCGTAACTCCTAAGAGGAAAAACGAGAGCAGTAAGTAGCACTATTTAATATTTATGTTGTTGTACGTGTGCAAGGGGAGTTCAAAAATTCTGCTACACGACCAGGGATGAAAGTTCAGGGAATTTTATTCGGTCTGCAAGATGCTTGCAATTTGCCAGAACTGAACGGCGTCTAAATTTGCATTTCACGCCCACAAAGGAGTTAATTAAAGGAGGAGCTTGAACTTTTAGAGAGCAACTTCTTGCTTAGCAAGCAAATATTTTCGTTTCAGTCGAAATGACCAAGATCGGAAAGGAGGTGGAGATTGTCATCTATATGTTGACATGGAAGGCTTTCAAAACACTTGCCCACGAGTTGACAGGTCGAAGAAACCTAAGAAGGTATGCCATTGAAAGACTCTGTAAATGTCAAATAATCGATTTTTTCCTATAGTTTAATAAGCACCACGAGACGAAAGTACCATTAAATAATAACCTTCGTTTAAATGGTCGCATGTTAGGATTCTATCTACCGAAAATACAATTTACGGCAAATTTTATGGTGCGACTGAAAAAACACACGGCTCCAGTAGTTTTCACTAGTAGTTTTCATTTCACATACGCGCGAGATGAAGGAGTCTTTGTGGCTCGTACTGTGTGAATTAACAAAACCTAAGGATCTTCATATCATTACCTTTCAAGAGTCAACGAGATGTATATTTTCTTTTCTATTACCTTACAAGTCAAAAACTTTGTCTAGTGTGTGAAAACATTTCGTGTATATAGTTGTGAAAAATCTGTTGAGCCATCCGGCTAGGATATCACTTACAAATGATAAAACTGATGTTTGTAAAAGGTTACCAGCTTGTCACGAACTCCCCCCCAAAAAAGTCGGGTTAGGACAAGGATCACATGTCATTACCGTATACGTGACTCAGCTCGCCACGAGTCTCTCTTATTAGTTAGAGCATTCAACGCGTGAGCAAAAATTCACCAGCTTTTCACTCCCATTGAATAGTCACTCAGGCACAAACTTTCATTTACCGTACGCGTGCTTGTGGCATGTTTGGTTCTACATCCCTAACTCTGTCTTCTATTGTTTTAACAGAAACCCAAGCCTGGTGAGGTGAGTTATGCTGACTTGGCAAATTTCCAGAGGTCTCACTTGTCACTACTACCCTCCCCTTCTCACGCACCTCCTCCAATTAAAAAGCCCCCTCCTTACGCCAAGACCGAGTATGCTGTCATTACGCATGTTATTAGGGGAGTTACCGCTGCCTCGGAGATTCCAGCAACAAACACAGTTGGAAGCATTGCTGGAAACACAGATCCTACAATGTAGTTTGACGGCGACAAGTTCAAGCTAGTTCCCAGGGTCTCCCCTCTCTCGCTCCCTGGGACGTGAAGAGGAGAGACCCTGGGAACGAGGATGCGACAAGTTTGGATTAATTTTCTTCTCACTTTTGTAAGACGAAAGCCTTAACAAATACATAGTTGACTTCTAAGAAGCCAAAATAATCAGAATGATTCATCCATGGAAGGATAGATTGGGTAAACAAGGGTTAGCTCATGGGTAACCTGGCGTAGGTCTCACAAAAAAATGATTCTGTTTGAACCACAGCAATTTGGTTAGTTGGAAACCGTAGAAATCGCTGTAAAAGCTCAGTAGTCTAGCTCCTGATTATTATTCGTCGCCAACAAATAGCACTTATACTGAGTCGATCAAAAACGGCTGCTACAGTAAATATCCGCTTGCTCTGATCGGCGCCTTAATCGATAGCCATTAAGTAAATAAAACTCTTCAGGTTATTAAAGCGGAAGATAATGCTTGAGGCTGAAAGATTGTGTTAACAAATGAACACTTTAGGTCGATAAATAAATCTTTCAGAGCAACTGTGAAGTCTTTCAGTAGTGTGTCTGTCAAGGAACCATTGACTGATAGTTGCCCTACGCAAATATTAGCCCAAGAAGCGAGGCTTTCAGGGCTTATTCCGGCGCTAGTTTTAAAAACATCAGATTTCCTAGAGGCAACTATTCGGACCAATGGTCCCGAAATAGCAACACTCACTCACTTGTTCACCACTAAATAGTCTTCTGACAACGGACATTAAAACTGGTATTTTGAATTTCAATACAGTTTTTAAGGAAAATGGTTCGAATAAAAATGACCAATGAACACAGTAAATAATGAAAACATTTTAGTGAAAGCAACCTGTTTGTTCACAAACTGGAAGATTTATAACTAATTTTTTTTTTCGTAGACGAGTACTTAAAAGGATGGGCACTCGCATCACGGGGTAAATTTAGTAGTGAAATTTTGACAACCGACATTGCAGCAAGCCGGAAAGGCATTTCATTTATTTATCTATTTTATAACCCTCAGGATCCAGTTGTTTAAAGCCCGATTAAGCTAATCCTGGATTAACGGGATCTTTGATTTCAAAATCGTTTGTAAAGAGCGAGATGAAACCTCGATTAACTCTTAATCGTGGATTTGTGTTAATCGGCTTTTGAACAACGAGGCCCAGATTAATTTCTGAACCACACGCTTTATTGTGGAAAAGATAAAATAGCCAGTGATAGTCAAAGCATGCAATAATTGCCTGTAAATAAATCCAGTTTTCTAGATCTTATTATACCGTCAGATTAGATAAAATAGTTAACACCTAGAAATCTGACTTTCTTTCTTTGTTTTGTCTCGTCGAAAAAATCGGACGTCGGATATCCAATCAGAGAACTGTTCTTGTCTCATAACAGTCGTCAGTTGGATAGAAATAACAGCTCAGATCCCATAAGAAAAGTCTCTTATCGTAATGCGGTTCAAAGCAACTTGGAAATTGAAAATGGAGATGGCCTCTTATTTCACGAAACTGCACCCTACATGAACTGGTAGCCATACGCATGAGCTAATGCATGACTGGATTTCGTTGAATAATTGTTATAATACTTGGTAAAAATATTTGCTGAGATATGGGATACGAGAACAATATTAATGGCTCTTGTATCATGCAGTACATGAATTGTAGTTACCTTGCCATAAGCAGTGAGGAAAACAGCGAGTGCCATGACCTTCGTCGCGCCCCTGATGTGACAAATAATACAGTCTGATCTGCAGTAATTCAGTCAGAAAAGTCTCTCTCACTTTAAAGTGTCGTTAAGTTCATCAGCAGACATGTCATGCTGTATATCACCGGGATCAAGTCCTTAAAGGAGGACATTGCTGCTACCAATGTGCTATCGGATGCCAAGAACAATTTTACAATAACTGTCCACCCGGTCGAATCGCGGTCGATATGTCGACCGAGTGTCGACCGGTACTCGGCCGATATATCGGACGAGTGTCGGTCGATATATCGACCGATAGTGTCGACCGACACTACCTACAGTAAACATGATCCAACACGACTACAGCTGTATTTCGCACTCAAAACTAACCTAGCATTTGTAAATTCACGAAAGTTAACCTGGAGTGCACTTTAAAATACTTTAGGGTTGCGAATTCATATGATGCGATCTTCAAGACAGATCTTGCGAGCTTAAAATGGAATGCATCATAAATAAAAAAACGAAACCTGCGAATACAGGCGCCTATCATCGCTCGCGGCAGGAGGGACGTCCGCCGCAATCCTAGCGCAGTTTATTAAATAATATTAAATTTTCCAAAATAGTTTTTAAAGCAGTACGAATTATTTTCCTGTTGTCCTTGAAGTCCTACCGTTGCATTAACATACTGAAAAGTGGAACGTTTCATTCACTGATTAATATAAAAATTGAAGTGATGTTGGAAGGCGACGATCCCGGGGGCGGGGCATTTGCCCTCTTCCTTCATCCCCACCCCGGGGCATTTAGACAGCTTGTATGTCCCCACCCCGGGGAATTTGCCCATTTTTTTTTTTTTTTTTTTTAATGCTAATGCCCGGGGGTTAGCCCGGGGGGGAGGGGTGATTGGCACTGCTGGAATTGACTGACGCATAATAAGACAGCTGTAGAACGGTTGTACCTAAAATGGATACTACAAAAGAAGGTTGGACACGTTATAATGTTTATATAATGACATCTGCAAACTGTTAGACTTAATATTCTTCGCAGATAAGGACGATAAACCATAGGTCCTGTCTCACAAAACTTGCTCCTAATAATCAGCGGGACGTTAAAGAACTCACATACTGTTTGCAAAAAGTAAGGGGCGTAGTCGACGTAGTCCCCAGTGTGGTGGTTTATCTCTATCAACTGGCAACTGGTCCTTGATCACAAACAAGAGGTCACTACAGAGGCTTACA